>NC_034610.1:44327317-44330084 GCF_900095145.1 Mus pahari | reverse complement strand
GGGTGTTTGGAATGGGCTATCTCAAAACCCATTTCTCATATACTTTCTTTAACCGAGCAGATGATGAGGATTTGCCTTCAAAACAAAAAGAGAACGGACTCTAGAAACACGCTGGCTCTGCTGGCCAGGGAGTTAGGTAGGTGCTCTGCACTCTGCCTCCTGTCCTCCAGTGGGAGTTCTCTAGTTTTCTCCCCAGCTTTAGAGCAGACCACAGGCTGAAACCTCTGCTTCCTCTCTGCCCCAATCCCCAGGGAGGCTACTTGGATCTTTTCCTACAGTCCTTCTCCCTCACCCTGCCCTTGTCTGAGCCTCCAACATCCAGAGTCACTCCCCCTGGATACCCGTCGGCTTCTCTGCCTGGGAATCAGACAATTTTCACTCTGCTTCCTGTCCAGTTTTCAGTTTCCCAGCCTCACCCCTAGCCCTGTAGCAGCCTACCTACAGGCACCAGTCTTCCCTTTCTCCCTTCATTGCCTGAGGACTCCATCGATCCTGGTGGCTGACCCAGCTTTCCTACCTCCCCGTGCCTCGCAGCTCCCAGTCCTTCTAGCCCATCTCAGTTTCTTCCTGCTAGCTCCCAATACCTAGAAGCATTGCCTGCCCTGGCCACACAGTGGCCACACCTGGCAGAGACTCTGAAGCTCTCCCTACTAGGTGACCCACAATGAACACGGGTTCCTAAGATCCAGAGAGGACAATGGAAGCCAAGAAACAGAAAAGCCACTCAACAAAGAGAAGACATCAACAGCTAGAATTAAAATCATCCCAAACCCAGATACATAGATGCTAGTGTACAAACGCAAACCTACTACAGCAAACCATGAGAAACCCAACATAGTTGAAACACAAGACAAGGACTTCAAAATAGTCATTTTGAATGTGCTTAAGGACCTTAAAGATGATATGAATATATTCATTAATGAAATCTATGAAGACACAAACAAACAGTAGAAAGAAATGAAGATAACACTGTAAGACATGGAAATAGAAATAAAATCACCAAAGAAAACCCAAACTGAGTGAAAACTGGAAGTGTAAATTTTAGGAATACGAATGGCAACCTCAGAGGCAAGACTCACTAACATACACAAGAGATGGAAGAGAGAGTCTCAGAAACCTCAGAGGCAAGCCTCACTAACAGAGTACAAGAGATGGAAGAAAGAATCTGAATCATTGAAGACTAAAGAAATGGATACCTCAGTCAGAGAAAATATTAAATTAAAAAAATCCAAGTACAGAAGAACATTCAGGAAATCTGGGACACTATGAAAAAGACCAAAACTACATAATAGAAAACTACATAGAAGAAGGAAAAGAAACACAGGTCAAAAGCGCAGAAAACATTTTCAGCATTGTAGATGAAAATTTCTCCAACCTAAAGAACAAGCTACTTATCAAGGCCCAAGAAATATACAGAACACTGGAGTAGACAAGAAAAGAAATTCCCCTTGGCATAAATAATCAAAACACTAAATACAGGACTAAAAATATTAAAAGCCACAAGGGGGGAACAAATAACATAAGGACAGATGTATTAGAACAACACCTGACTTCTCAATGAAACTCTAAAATCCAGAAGGGCCCAGACAGATGTTCTATAGACTCCAAGAGACCACAGATGCCAGCCTAGACTACTATATCCAGAAAAACTTTAAATCATAATAGAAAGAGAAATACATTCCATGATAAAACTATATTTAAGCAGCACCTTTATCTACAAATCCAGTTCTACAGAAGATACTGGGGAAAATTCAGCCAAGTTTAAAATACAAGGAATGAATGCTCTCAGACTAGAAAATCAAAGATGCAGGGAGGGGAGGGGTATTTAAACACAGCACCACAACAAAACAATAGGAACCAATAAACACTGCTCACTGATAACTCTTAACA
The DNA here is from genome assembly GCF_900095145.1 of Mus pahari. Classification (NCBI taxonomy): domain Eukaryota; kingdom Metazoa; phylum Chordata; class Mammalia; order Rodentia; family Muridae; genus Mus; species Mus pahari. Next base: position 44,328,194 of record NC_034610.1, on the reverse strand, counting down.
CCAATAGTCTGAATTCTAAACATCTATGTAGCAAACAGAAGGGACTCAAGTTCATGAAGGAATCACTACTCCAGGTAAAGCACATACTGACACACATTCAGTGATAATGGGTGAATTCAATACTCTGCTCAGACAAATGGACAGGTCATTCAGACAAAAACTAAACAGAAATGATAGAGCTAAATGATGTATTAAATCAAAAGGGCTTAACAACTATTTACAGAACATCTCACGCATACACAAATGAACATAGCTTCTTTTTTACAGCACATGGGTCTTTTTCCCAAAAGTGACCATATTCTTGGACACAAAGCAAGTCTTAACAGATACAAGAAAAAATTAAAATAACACCTTTCTGACCACCAAGGATTAAAACTGGGTACCAACAAGAACAGAAAAGAACGGCAAGAATACAAACTGAACGTGGAAACTGAACAAGTCATTACTGAATGAAAAACAAGTCAAAGCAGAAATTAAGAAAGAAATTAAAACCTTACTAGCATTGAATGAAAATGAAAGTACAATATGCCGCAAACTTATGGGACACAATGAAAGTGGCTCTAAGAAGCAGTTTATTGTACTAAGGCCCAACATTAAAAAAAATAAGTTAGGGAGATCTTTTTTTTTCTTTCTTTTTTTTTTATTTTCTTTATTTACATTTCAAATGCTATTCCGAAAGTTCCCTATACCCCTCCGCCCCTGCTCCCCTACCCACCCACTCCCACTACTTGGCCCAGGCCTTCCCTTGTGCTGGGTCATATAAAGTTTGCAAGACCAAGGGACCTCTATTCCCAGTGATGGCCAATTAGGCCATCTTCTGCTACATATGCAGCTAGAGACACAAGCTCAGAGGTTACTGGTTAGTTCATATTGTTGT
>NC_034610.1:44322200-44326852 GCF_900095145.1 Mus pahari | reverse complement strand
TAAATAAGGCTGCTATGAACATAGTGGAACATGTGTCCTTATTACCAGTTGGAAGATCTTCTGGGTATATGCCCAGAAGAGGTATTGTTGGGTCCTCCAATAGTACTATGTAAGTTAGGGAGATCTTATATTAGTAACTTACAAGCCTACAGGAAAGCTCTACAACAAAGAAGAAGAAATTACACCTAAAAAGAGTAGATGGCAAAAAATAATCAAACTCAGATAAAACCAGTAAAATAGAAAAAAGTATTTTTTGTTTTTGTTTGTTTCTTTGTTTTTTTTTCAAGACAGGGTTTCTCTGTATCGCCCTGACTGTCCTGGAACTCACTTTGTAGACCAGGCTGGCCTCGAACTCAGAAATCTGCCTGCCTCTGCTTCCTGAGTGCTGGGATTAAAGGCGTGCGCCACCACACCCGGCTAGAAAAATTTTTTTTAAAAAAATCAATGAAGCAAAGCAATGGTTCTTTGAGAAAATCAGTAAGATTGAAAACCATTATCTAAATTAACTCAAAGGCAGAAGGAGACGATCCAAATTGGCAAAACTAAAAGTGAAAAAGGAGACATGACAACAGATACCGGGGAAGTCCCAAGACTTATAAGAATAGGCTTTGAAAACCTCCATTCCATCAAGTTGAAAAATCTAAAAGACATGGGTAATGTTTTAAATATATACCAGCTACCAAAGTAAAGTTAAGATTAAACAATTTAAACAAGCCCCAGTAATCCCAGCAAAATTAAAAGTATCCCATCCAAAAAAAAAAAAAAAAAAAAGCCCAGGGCCAAATGGTTTTTAGCAAGGAATCCTTCTAGACTTTCAAAGAATGGTTATTTCCAATGCTCCTCAAATTATTCCACAAAATAGAACCAAAGGAGTATTACCCATTTCTTTCGACAAGGCCCCATTTACCCTGATGCCCAAACTGCATAGTGACCCAACAAAGAAAGAGAATGACAGAGCAATTTCCCCTAACAACATAAACATTCTCAATAAAATACTTGCAAAATAAAATCAAAGAACGCACTAAAAGATCCACTATGATAAGGTAGGCTTCAGCCTAGAGATGCAAAGACAGTTCAACATACTTAAATAAATAAACCAGGTAAACATATTGAAGTATGAAAACCACATTATCATTTCATTAGATGCTGAAAAGGCTTTCAAGAAAATAAAACCCCTTCATGCTAAAAGTTCTGGAGATACTATACATAAAAGGAACATAACTTAACAAAATAAAGGCAATTTACATAATACCCAAAGCCAACATCAACCAAAATGGAGAGAAACTCAAAGTATTTCTATCAAAATCAGGAACAAGACAAGATTTTCCACTCTTTCCATGCCTCTTCAATATAAGACTTGAAGTCTTAGCTACAACATTACGACAGCCAAAGGAGTTTAAGGGGATACAAACAGAAAAGGGAGACGTCAATGTATCTCTGTTAGTAGATGACAGGAGTGTATATACAAATGATTCTAAAATCTCCACCAGGAAACTTGAATAGCTAAGAAACACTTTCAGCAGCGTACCAGGATGCAGAAGAACACACAAAAATCAGTAGTAATCCTATACACAAATGACAGAGGAGCTGAGAAAGCAGTCAGGGAAACATACCTTTCACAATAGCCTCAAAAGATTTTATTAAAATATCTTGAGGTAACTCTAACCAAGCAAGTGAAAGACTGCATGATAAAAATTTGAGACAATGAAGAAGACATCAGAGAACTGAAAAAAAAATCTCCCCCTGCCCCTGTGCTCTTGACTTGACAGGATGAATGTGGTAAACAATGGCCATCCTACCAGAATCGATCTATAAAGTCAATTCAATCCCCGTCAAAAATTTCCGCCAATTCTTCACAGAACTTGAAATGGTAATTTGCAGCTTCATATGGAAACACACACAAAAACAAGATAGCTGAAAAAAATCTTGAATAACAAAAGAACTGCTAGATATATAACCACCCCCAACCTCAAATTGTTCTACAGAGCCGTAGTAATAAATAGAGCTTGGTATTGGCCTTTCAAAAGACATATTGATCAATAGAATTCAATTAATGGGTATTAAAGTAAGTCCATATACCTATAGACATCTGTTCTTTTTTATAAAGAAGCCAGAAATATACACTGGAAAAAAGGGCAGCATAATATAATGCTGTCAGACTGGATGCCTGCATATAGAAGGATGCACATAGATCCATGTTATCATCCTGCTTAAAACTTAACTTCAAAGGGATCAAATACCTCAATGTGAGTCTAGATACACTAAACCTCATAGAAGAGAAAGTGGGAACAGTCATGAACTCATTGGCATAGGAAACAGCTCTCTGAACAGAACACTGATGGCACAGACACGAAGATCAACAATAAATGGAACCTCATGAAACTTAAAAGCTTCTGTATGGCAATGGACACCATAATTTAGACAAAACATCAGGCTACAGAATGGGAAAATATATTTACCAACTACATACCCATTAGAGGTCTAATATTTAGCATATATAAAGAATTCCAAAAATTGGACATCAAGAAAACAAACATGGACTATGTTTAAACAGAGAATTCGTGGATGAAAACAGTAAAATATAACACTCACCAGAACTTCTTTGTACTGCCAGATAAATAAGCATTTACACCTGTGACCCAAGCCTGATCCAAATTATGACTAAAGAAAACATTTAATTAGTAGACAGTTAATCTTAAAGGATTTTTTCACTTCCAAAATCCTTTGACTATATGGCTTTGTGACTGAAGTTAGAAGATAAAAATCAGAAAAATATAAACAAAGATAATGTATGAACATATGCATTATGTTGTCATATATGCTAGTCTAAAACAAACAGATAAAATCATTACAGTAGAGAATCCAAACATTTTCTAACTTTACATTCGGTGCAGACTCACTTAGGAATTTTATTGCATAGCTATACAAATTATATTACACACAAACACACATATGTATAACTAACATTTGAAACATGATTTATGACATCAGAAGCATTTCTGTTTTGGTTCTGGAGTTATTGAAAAACAAAAATATACTGGTTACATTTGGGGTTCAAATGTGTATATAGTTAAGTTATATTATTTCCTATTAGCTGGGCAGTGGTGGCGCACGCCTTTAATCCCAGTACTTGGGAGGCAGAGGCAGGCAGATTTCTGAGTTCAAGGTCAGCCTGGTCTACAGAGTGAGTTCCAGGACAGCCAGGGCTATACAAAGAAACCCTGTCTTGAAAAAAAAAAAAAACAAAAAAAATTTCCTATTAATACCTTTAAATTTTGTAAGATTTTAAAAATATATATTACTTTTGTTCTTATTTGGGGTATATTTCTATGTCAATGAGTAAAATGACTTTGGATTTTTTTCTTTTTTCTTTTCTTTTTTGTGATATCAAGAAGAAAAAAACTCCACCAGAGGCTATCATAAACAGGAGGCAGATGCTCACAGCCAACCATTGAACTGATCACAGTATCCCCAATGGAGGAGTTGGAGAAGGGACTGAAGGAGCTGAAGGGGGTTGCAACCCCATAGAAAGAACAACAATATCAACCAACCAGAGCTCCCAGGGTCTAAACCATCAAGCAAGGAGTATACATGGAGGAACCCATGGCTCCAGCTGCGTATGTAGCAGAGGATAGGGAATCCAGGGCAGGAAAGCAGAAGTGGGTGGGTTGGTGAGCAGGGAGGTGGAATAGGGAGTTTCTAGGAGAGAAATCGGGAAAAGGGATAACATTTGATATGTAAATAAATAAAATATTCAATAAAAAAGAGGGGAAGTAAGTCACTCATTTATGCTGATTTAATGGATGCATTTACATATTTTGCCTTTCATTAGTTCATACATGTTTTTAATGTTTCTATGAAATTGATATTAAATCCACAAAGTTAAAGTTGTTATGCATAGCTCAGAGACAATCCAAATGTAATAAAAACACCTGGTCATGATTCTTCTCACAGCGACAGATGGGGTGGAGCCATTGTTCTCGAGTGACGCTCTGCCAAAGAGAACCAAAGGAAAAGTTCTCAGTCAAGTTTAGCATCCTTTCATAGCTAAATGCTTCCAAATGTACCAATTTATCAAAGACACTTTGGTTTTATTCTATGCCTGTATCTTAGGACAAATATTTCCAAAAGTAAGGTAACAACTTCTTGTAAAAGTTGCACATCATCATTGTAAATATCAGGTCAAAAATATTTAAAATACATGCGTTTGAGGAATATGAAAGTATAAGGACAAACCTAGTAGACAATGAATAACATTCCAAAATGAGAAAATCATGATTGCATCATAAACAGTCTATTGGGAAATAATATAAAAGAAACTTAGAGCAACAGAATATATGTCAAAAATTAAGAGGAACTGATTTGTGCTTGGATAGCAAACAATCATTTCTGATATTTTCCATATTATTGTGATTCCCTAGCACATATGAATTACACATATTAGTGTGTTTCACTGTGATACTTGCACAATGCATATACATGCACACGTATACATACACATATGCACACATATGCACAATCATGCACACAGATGCACATACTGGACTTTGTTCCCAGCCAATCTCTCTCTCTCTCTCTCTCTCTCTCTCTCTCTCTCTCTCTCTCTCTCTCTCTCTCTTAATTTTTTACTGTGGAATAGCTTATTTGGGGGC
>NC_034610.1:44305461-44322132 GCF_900095145.1 Mus pahari | reverse complement strand
GAGAGAGAGAGAGAGAGAGAGAGAGAGAGAGAGAGAGAGAGAGAGAGAGAAGAGGCAGAGAGCCCATCCAACCTTTTTTACTCCTCACAATCTCTTTACTCTTTGCTAGCTTTTTCTCTATCACTTTCATGTTATCTTGTTAATTGTAAAGGATTTTTCCAGCCTCCATGTATCTCGTGTGATCAAGCAATGGCTCAAGTGATTGTCAAAAATGCAACATTAAATGTCTCTTCCTTCACCTCTCTGACTGCCACATTGCTATTGGATGGGGACCCAAAATCTGGGAAAAGAGCCATATCATTTATTGCCTTAAGATGACTGTTTTCCCCCAGTAGTTGAGTCAAACCCAAAGTTTCATTCATGCTAGAAAAGCGCTCTGCCACTGAGCTGAACTCAGCTCCTAAGATATGGCACCTAACTGCAGAATAACAACCGAGGAGATGTCGCAACTCCAGTTTCAATAGTGTAAGACTGTTGAACATTGTTTAACATTTACACATAAAGAATGCACATTCCAAACTGAGAGGTCGCTGGTCACTAAGGATGACAACTGTCACAGTCATCTCTCCTCTCTGTCACTCCCAAACTAAATCAAGAAAAAGACCAATGTTGATCACTTTTCAGTCCTGATTTCCTAGCCTTTCCCCTTTAATGTGAGCAATATCAAGTAGCTGGGAAAAATATATAAAAGATGTGATCACACGAATTGCTTCTACTTGTTTTGAGAGCAATTTGACTCAACATCAGATATCTCCAAAACACTTTATTGAGGAGAGAAAAACAAGATTCAGAGAAATATACTTGTGTTATAATTTTTAGAAGATTTATTTATTTGTATTTTATACATATGAATATTTTTGTCTGCACATCTGTAGGTACACCGTGTGTGTGTGTGTGTGTTGTATCTGAAAAGACCAGAAAAGTGTTTCATCCCTAAAACCTGGAGTTGCACAAGGCTGGGCGCTCGTGTGTGGGTTCTAGACATTGAACTTGGATGTTTTTGTGTGAGAGCAGTCATAACTTAACCACTGAGCCATCGCTGTAGCTTCTGTGATACAGTTTTCAATGGCTGAAAACACTTGAAGCTATTGCATATGTATTGCTCAGTAATACACATGTAAGGATAAAGCTACACATGTACATAGTCAATGTAAAATTTGAAAGTTATTTATATTGGAAATAGAGAAAAACGTTTCAGAGAAGAAAAAAAGGAAATATTTGATTATTCTTGTGTTGTTTATGTTTTTGCATCAGTGCTAGACTCTGAGCTGTTTGTTACAGTGCTTTTACATTTGCACATTTCTAAGGCATTCTATAATAATAAAAAAAAAAAGTTCAGAGAAACCAAGACTATTCAGCTTAAAAGCTAGAAAAGTGATTTAGTTTTTATGTTAGGAATATGAACTAGCTGTTTTGTGCTTTTATAACTAGAGTTAGAAATTTAGGTTAAACATAAAGCTCAAATTTCCAGTTTAATGAGATTTTTAAATATTACCATAGATTACAAGGAGAATTTATGGGACTCTTTCTGCACATCTTAACAATGGGACCAGATTCTTATCTTTCTTAAGTACGGGTGGCCCTGGCCTAGCTGGAATTCCATCTTCTCCTATTAACCTCTGATCTTCTGAGGTTATAATTGGAAAAGAGTTATCATATAACAGGAAGAAGCAGAGAGAACAAGTGTGACCACAAATCACGAAGATTAAACCCTCAAACGCAGGCTAAATTCACTTGAGAACAATGACGTCATCTTTCACTTTTGGTCTATAATTCCCAATCACTAAGCAGACTACATGCAACCTCCACATCTCTTCATTCAGAGCTTTGAGACATTTTTATTTATGGATTGAATATTCTGGGAACATGCTTTAGAGATAATCCTCCATCATGGTCAAATAAAAACACCTCGACATTTTTTTCCTTTCTCCCTTTCTGCATCCAGAAGCAGGCTAATTATGTTCATGATATCATTTATTAGTTAGACAGGGCTTGACCCAATCTTACATCTGGAAGCAGACTTAGATCGCATCTCTTAAGTTCTGGTATTTCTGGACAATAAGCCACATGCACAGGCTCCATATTCCAAGTTTACGGAACCGCCATTTCTTCAGTTCCATTTACAGTGTTCAGATCCCTGTTTAGATGTGACCTCCCTGAATCACAGCCCATGACATTCCTGAAATGCAGCCCATTTTGATACAAGCCTAATAGTCAATCTGCTTAGATGGATGAAAATAGGTTTATGTCTTTCTTACTTGATGTTTAACTATAAAGGCAAACTTCCTAGATGCTTGCCTGACCACCTTTGACAAGAAAGCAAGAGAAATTCCACCACTACCAGGCATTCTGGCCGTTTTGTTCCTTCCTGTATTCCTGGGGCCTAGAATCCTGCCCAGTTCCTGTGTACTGCTCAAAATGTATCTAATAAATAAATTCTTCCTAGATATTCTTAGGGTTCCTTTATATTCATAAACACTGAGATTTTGATGAGTCCTTTTTAAAAATTTCAGCTAGACATAACTACTTAGGTGGTAAAATCATTTTAAGTGTTGGTAGAATTTGGACAATATCAGATTGCTCTTTGGTTAATTGTGGTTATTTTTACAATAGTACAGCTTTCACATTTCCTTGTGAATTAGATATACACAGGTCCTTAGGAGAAAATAATACATTGGACAGATTTTTTTATATATATTTATCCATAGCTATTTGAGAACTGTCTGACCTCTTTCTTTAAAGTCCTCCCCAATGCTAGCTGTCACTGAGTTAGTTTGCCATACTGTTCTAGTACAACGGCCTGTTAAATTCACTTAGTTTGTATGCAGGTGAGTTGTACGGTGGACATATTGGAGGATTCTTTCTAGATTTCTTTGGGCCCATAGAGGAGCCTGTGTCTTTGTTTGAAGCATGAAACCTAAAAGGAAGATAGTTCAAAGAACTGAAGAGAGGCCAACCACAGCCCAAGAACCCCACACAATCACAAGATCCCAGCTGAGAATGGATTGACAGAAAAGATTAAGTGCCAGGAGACCTGATGGAGCTGGAGTCCATTCTACATTTGACTTAAGTTTGTTGATTATCTAGAAAGCTATTTATGGGCTTTCATCTTACTCTTTAGTATGGTAATATGAAGTTCTTGTGAGTTCTCAAATTCTATGTGCCTTTCCTCTGGCACATCAGAGACAGGGAAAGAGAAATTATCAAAAGAAAAATGCACCCCCTACGATCCTGTTTACTCTCCTTTTAAAAGGAGTCCTCCTTTCACATCTGTCAAAATTATTTTTTAATTCAGTAACAACTGAAGATTTAGTTTTCACATTTTAAAAACATTCATGGTTCTACATCCCCGCATCAGAAATTCCCCATCCTCTTATTTAATATTTTTCTTTTCCATGTCTCATTAATTTTTACAAGATGTGAGCATATATAGCTCGTATGTCTGAAACAAATATGTGCATTTTGTTCAATGAGTCCAGCTTATTGACTGTTAAGGTCTATCCAGCACCCTCACAGACCCTGGGAAGATGTGGCAGTCTGACTATGCTGCCAGCACCCAGGAAGAAGACAGAGTATCCCCAAGGCAAGTTGGGTAATTAGACAAGCCTGAATCAGCAAGCCTCAAGTTCAATGACAGGCCCTGACTCAATAAATTGAATGGAGAAGGGTTGGGAAAGACACTGGATTGCAACCTCACATCTCCACACATATGTACAAATGCACAAACATATGTACTCACACATGGAAACACACACACATTATGCACACATATGTATTGCAAAACCAGCAAACAAACCAAAAACACAATATAATTTATTTTAGAAGAATGAGGTTTCCAAACGGTCAACAATGGGAACTGTCATCTTGTAGCTTGAGCTCCGAGCAATGGACCACAGTGAAGTCTTTCTTGGGCTCTGAGTGCCCATTGTAGGCTTTGTGATGGAACCTTGGATGCTCTGTGTCATTTCCCTCACCCTAGTGACCATCTTACTTTCCTTTGAAAAACACAATGGAGTAAAAACACAAAAAGACAGGATGCCTTTTGATCCATTTTCAAGGAAACTCCATATAATTATGAATCAGTGCGTCCCCAAGGCTCCTCCTCAACTCCAAACTAAACAACAGCAAAATGGCCAATGGATTTTAGAATGACTCTCAGTCTGAAAGCAAGCAACCCCTCTGCTTCCTCTCGTGGTGCTATTGACAATGGTCCCAGAGAAATACACTGAGTAGAGTGGGTGTATTTGACACGGGCGGGGGGGGTGGAGGGAGGAATTTTAAGGAATTATTTGGATAACCAAAATCCAATATGCATGACGATAGCCTGCTGAAGGACATAGAAGAGTAAAGGTTGCATTCTTCCAGGGGGAATCCTCCTTCCTTAAGGGACATCAGTATTTTTTCCTTTAGAGAGCTTCAACTGCTGGGCTCAGTAGATAAGGTCACTGAATGTCAAGTATGAGGAGCTGGGTTTGAATCCCCGGATTTCAGGGGTGGGGGTGGGGGGTAAGATAAACATTTTAATCTCCGTTCTCCTGCAGGGACATTAGAAACAGAGGTAGAAACTCTGGAAGCTTACAGGTCAGCCAGCTCAGCCTGTGCAGCACAAACGCAACCAAGAGATCCTGTCTCAAACAGTACAGAAGGGGAACACCTACAGTTGTCTTCTATATACATATGTGCACACAGGCTCACCCAATGTACATATGCACCCATTAGAACACACAAACACACAAGCACACACATCTCAACGGACTACACAAGGCCCACCCACAACTTCACTGGGGCATCTGAACTGAGGTCTGATTCCTGATCCCATGGCCTGGCTAAGTTGGCACATAAAATTAACCATTCAAATGTCCAAATTAAATACTACTCATTGCTCATTTACTAAAGATGCTAACATGCCCAGCATGTGTCAGAGACACATGGTCATTAGGCACACTTAGAGCATACAACACTCTACTAACTAAACAGAGGCTCAATTTTTCTCTACTACACTTCAGAAACAAAAGTCTAGAAGGTTTCCATGAATTCCAAAACCAGAATTTTGGAAGGGAGCCGAGCTCTTGAAACAGGTTCTAGCTAATGCTGTACATGAGAAAACCTCTAGAAAAACTTAGATTCATATGGAAAACCTTTTGACCTTTGTAAGTCTAAATGCACAATTTAAATAGACTTAAAGATGGCAATATGCTATTGGCCAAACTAGAGCCCTAACTAGAATAGGCAACAATTCTAGGTGTGGTTGTTTCTGCCCCTCACACTTGATCTACCTTGAAGAGACGTGATATTGACTTGGAGAGGGTTAATTATTCTTTCATGCACAGAGCTGCCACCTTTTGCCTACTTCTGCTACTCAGGAGCCGCAGTTAACAGAGCACATGTCCTGGCTTATATGTTGGCTGTGATAAAAATCAAATGCAATCACATACCATTAAACTCTTCGAAAACGACAAAATACTTAGCACAGACTAGATACCTATCATGACTGTATTTTTATCAACTTCATCAAGAAAAAAAATGAGTCTCAAACCGTGAGTGCATTTCGCTAACCTGGTTGTTCTAACACAGTAGAGAAAACAGTGCCAATTTAATCCATTTGCTTTTTTGGATCCTCTTCCTATGTAACTACCCCCCCCCCTTTTTTTTTTCTACAACTCAAATGAGCTGTTTGGCCACACATATTTTGAATCTAGTCAGAAGCAGAACTTATACAAAGAAACCAACCCCAAACCATGAAGCAAATGGAGTCTAGTGTTGAAATAATGATACTCACTAATTAGTGCAGTGCTGGGAAATGTGCAATGCTGTGAGGCCCAGAGGCTCAGAAGCATCATCTGTTTCCCAATGTGCCCCCCTATGCGTGGACATCATAGAGTAATTAATTGATCCTTGCTGTATGTCCTGATAGTAATTTCCACCCTCAGTTTTGTAAGTCATACACCACAATATTTGTTTCTATTTTTGTCCAGAAAAGTGGAGATAAAGTAATTGTTTTCTACTAAAATTTATTCCCACCTATAACATTTCTTTTAGGAACATAGCAACATTTATTTGCAAGAGAGTATAAAGATAATACATTTTATAATTTCTGGAGTACTAAGGATTGGCCTGGAGCTCATCCTTGCTAGGCAAGGGCTTTGACACTGAACTATATCCTCAGACATTTCTTTGGTTGTTTAGCTGGTTGGTTGGTTGGTTGATTGTTTTGATACAAAGTTTCCCTATGAAGTCCTGGCTGTCCTGGAATTCACAACATAGAGCAGATTGGCCTTGAACTCAACGTAGTCTCTCTCTCTAGTGCTGAGATTAAAGTCATGTGCCGCCAAACTCAGCATTATCCCAAGACTTCGCCATTTATTTTATTAAATAGCATGTTTCCAGCCAGAAAGTTGGATTTTGATTAGTTATGTTTATCTATATTAAATTATAACAAACTGAATCACAGCAAAACATTACCATGTATTCAGTACACTTTTTTATTCTTTCAGAAATACTTTAAGGAACATTACCTTGCCCTCTCATGCTCCATTATTTATTAATGAAAAATTCTGCATAACTTGAATTTTATTACTCACATTTCAAAGACAATAAAACTTTATTTTATATCATAACTCAGACTATGAAACACCACTAAATATTCTCATTATCTTAACTCAACTTTTACATATAATAAAAATACTGAATTTTTATGTTATCCTCCATACTATAATATTCACCAAGCACTTAGAAACAATTGAACTATAAGTTTCTTCAAGCACAGAGATGAAAAAAAATGTTCTGCAAAAATTTGTGCAGAAGAACAAGAACATGTAGCAGTTACATTTATTTATAAAATACCCAACACAAGCATTTTAAGAAAGGAAGGTCTATTTTGACCTACAATTTCAAGAAATATATAATCTATTGTGGCAGGGGAAGCATGTGGAGACACAGAAAGAAGTTGGTCACAGCTCCTCCAGTCAGGTTCTTTTCTCTTTTTAGATCATTCCTTGGACACTAGCCCATGGAATAGTAACTCCCATATTTAGAGTGAGTCTCCTACCTCAATTGAGATAATCCCTCATAGACTCGCCTAAAGATTTTTTCCATAGTGTTTCTAAATCCCAAGTTGTCATCAAGATTAACTATCACAGTGTGGTAGCAAGACAAACACCTTCCCGTGACTGGTGACTTGACTGCATTTTTAATGCTTCAAAACCATATGGGACAATTTCTTTTTAAATTAGTATAAAACCGCAAATATATGGAAAAAACATCTTCCCATATCTGTCTTTTTACTTTTCTATCACTGTGATAAGACACCATGACCAAAGTAAGTTATAGAAGAAAGAGTTTATCTGGGGCTTACAATTCCAGAGGGAGAGTCCATGGTCTTCCTGGCGGGGATCATGGTGGCAGGCACGGAGAAACAGTGCTAGAGCACAGGCAGAACTCATAACTTGATCCAGAATCACAAGGCAGAGGAAGGGGAGGGGAGGGATGGGAGGGGAGGGGAGGGGGAGAGGGAGAGAGACTGGAAATGGAGCAAGGTCTTTTCAAACCTAAAAGCCCATCCCTAGTGACACAACTCCTCCAACAAGGTCACACCTCCACACTGGTCCCTGACAGGTTCACCAAGGATTCAAACATATGAGCCTATGGGGGCCATACCCATTCAAACCACCACTATATATATATATATATATATATATATATATACAACTGCAACATTTCATAGAAATTGTCTTGGAGCTGTAAATGTTTTGCAGTTTTTATAAAAGAAATTAAAAAATATTGTGCACACAAAAACTGCTTCTTCTGAGCACATTAAAAATAGCATTGCCATTTTTTTCTCAGAGTAAATAAGCGAATAAAAATAGATGGGATTACAATTACTGGCCGTGAGAATTCTAATCTTGGAGGAATTGAAGGTAAATAGGACTAAGCACATCCACAATGTACTTTCCAGCAGAGAATGAAATAAAGCTACAGTTCTACAAAGCAGAACACATGATGTGTCAACTAGGGCTTAATATGGATTTCAGAAAGCAATGTTCAAATCAGTGATTTTTATTGCTTAGACAAATTCATTTCCATAAGTTAAATGTATTCATAACATTTTGAAATTTATTAAATTCTAAAAGACTTCACATTAGCATTGCCACAAATATTTAGCCATGCATGCCACTGCCGATTGTAGCTCTGTCACAGGAAACTTGGCACATTTCCAGTCAGATGACACTACCGTGTCCAACACAGAACTCTTTTAAACACAGACCTTCTGTGCTGAAGGATTGTGAGTCTCCAGATGAGCACATTTGAGAGAGGAAATATCTATGCAAAACCATTAGTCCAGGCTAAGAAAGCTGAAGGTCATGGTCATCTCCTAATGGTGCGGTGCCATCAACAGCCAGAGACTGCCTGCACACACGTCAACCCACACACACTCACGTCCAAGATAATTATGATAGCTGACACTTCCTTCCTCTCGCTCAGTTTCTCTCTCTCCTCCCTCTGTGTGTATAGTTTCTCATTTTATTCCTCAATAATTGTATACGTGGATACGATGAATTTTGATCATTTTCTCCTCCATCCCCTTTCACCTTCCCCTTTGTTTTCAGCTGAAACCTCTTTTGCACAAACCTCCCCCTGTAGGGATCCGTGAGACTCACCCCGCACCGAGGGATTGTGGGCAGTTTGTGGATGGTGGAGGGGAAGGGGGCATTGACGTGACATAGGGCCTCTTTCTGTATCCCAGACTAGCTTGGAGCTTTTCACGTAGCTCATGCTAACCTTGAAATCACAACCCTGGCCTTGGCCTCTTGGATGCTGAGATTACAAGCATGCGACACCTACATACGCGAAGTTAGGAGTTTTCATTGTTTGTTCTGTGTGAGCTGGGTAAGTTGCAGAGTTGAGCTCCTTTAAGCCTGTGAAGAAGGAAGTCATGTCTTTTAAAAATGACGCAGCAGATATCGCGTTGTTTATTCAGATCTGAACCCATACTTCAAATTATTGTGCTCTCTCTCTCTCTCTCTCTCTCTCTCACACACACACACACACACCAGATTTATAGCACCAGTCATTAATTTCCTCCTTTTTGAATCCAATTAGTAGTCATTTGGTTACCACTAAGACATTCATGCTACGATTGCACTAGCAAGCCCAGCTTGCCTGTCAAGGTTGTTTTTTTTTTTTTTTTAATCATATATAAAATATATAATAAATGTGGCATGGGTCACAGCGTGTGAAGACCTTTGAAAACCTGGTGGCACTAGAGATCCCAGCCAGCAGGGAGGACATTTCCAGTTTAGTTCCAGAATGCTTTGCCTAGCCTGTATGTGGTGTCTTTTGTTGCGTGTAATTTGAAAAACATGCTTTCTCTTTCTTGGGAGCTCTTCCCCAACTGCAGGCTATGCTCCGAGACCAGCTGCCACCATGTCGCTGTCTCACTCGGCCCCACCAGTTGCCAGCTGATGTTTTCCGGAGAATGACGCCCGTTCTTCTGGCTGGCTTTGCCAAGCTGCCAACAAACACCCTTCCCGAAACCAGCAAGCTGCTGTTCATGTGCCACCCTGCTAATGGCCCTATCCTCTCCTAACCTAAGCCCTTAGCCCCAAGAAAGGAAAACACTAGAGACTGTTACTACCATAAGATCCAGCAATTCCTTTCCTGGCCATATACCCAGAAGATGTTCCAACTTGTAATAAGGGCACTATGTTCATAGCAGCCTTACTTATATTAGCCAGAAGCAGGAAAGAACCCAGATATTACTCAACAGAGGAGTGGATACAGAAAATGTGGTGCATTTACACAATGGAGTACTACTCAGCAATTAAAAACAATGNATTCATGAAATTCTTAGGCAAGTGGATGCATCTGGAGGATGTCATCCTGAATGAGGTAACCCAATCAGCAAAGAACACACATGATATGCACTCACTGATAAGTGGTTATAAGCCCAGAAACTTAGAATATCCAAGATACAATTTGCAAAATACATAAAAGTCAAGAAGAAGGAAGACCAAAGTGTGGATACTTCGTTCCTTCTTAGAATGGGGAACAAAATACCCATGGAAGGAATTACAGAGACAAAGTTCAGAACTAAGATGAAAGGAAAGACCATCAAGAGACTGCCCCACCTGGGGAATCCATCCCATAAACAACCACCAAACCCAGACACTACTGCACATGCCAGAAAGACTTTGTTGACAGGACCCTGATATAGCTCTCTCTTGTGAGGCTATGCCAGTGCCTGGCAAACACAGAAGTGGATGCTCATAGTCATCTATTGGATCGAACCCAGGGCCCCCAATGGAGGAGCTAGAGAAAGTACCCAAGGACCTGAAGGGGTCTGCAACCCTATAGGTGGAACAACAATATGAACTAACCAGTACCCCCAGAGCTCATGTCTCTAGCTGCATACATAGCAGAAGATGGCCTAGTTGGCCATCATTGGGAAGAGAGGCCCCTTGGTCTTGCAAACTTTATATGCCCCAGTACAGGGGAATGCTAGGGCCAAGTAGTGGGAGTGGGTGGGTAGGGGAGCAGGGTGGGGGAGGGCATAGGGGACTTTTGGGATAGCACTTGAAATGTAAATGAAGAAAATATCTAATAAAAAATTGAAAAAAAAGAGAAAAAACAACACACACACACACACACACACACACACACACACACACACACACATAACCAGATGATAACTCAATGGCTGGGTGAAGAATTTCCTATCTCAATCTTAACAGTAGCCTTTTCCATCCTCCTTGGCCTCTGCCGGTGGCAGAGGCAACATACTATAGGTGCCCCAGAGACCTACATAGCTACAGTCTCCTATCTGCTCCACAGCCTGGTCCAAAACCCCAATCCTCTCTTTGTTCCTCCTGTGTAAAGATGTGCTTATCAGCATCTGAACGTGCCTTTCTGTATGCTTCTGTGTCCCTGCAACTAACATGTGCTCCTTCCCATTAATCTATCTATTAACAATCCATTCTGCTGAGCCTCTGGAGAACACGTTCCCCTTGACCCCAAGAGGTAGAACACTGTGATCCACGACCTGAATAGCAGTTCATTCAATAAGTACAGACTCAGAAATGACACAGATTAGGAAATAATTTGCTTATAACTTCAAAGGGTCTATTGTATTGGCGAGTTTCGATTTCAAAGAAACAGAGAAGGAAAATTAAGAAATCTCAACCAAGAAACCGAAACTACAGAAAGGAAATGTGAGAGACCATGAATGCAATAGCAACGTTTAGAAATTTTAAAAAAAACTGAGCTCATCAGCAGGTTAGAAACTGAACAAATTATCAGTAAACTGAAGAGGAAAAAAAAGAGGAAATTATACCAACTAAAGGACAGAAAGAAGATAAAGCTGAAAAATAATACTGAGATCTCAGTCAACAATCACACATTTCTAAGTAGATTTAAGAGACTCAATAAAACCCCAAGAGCGTAAACAGAAAAACCACACCAGCTAGGTTGGGGCAGACATGCAGAACTGCTGACGGGTATGTAATGGGGGATTTATTTTAAGGATTTAATTTTAAGAAAAGTCTATAAAAGGTACATTGGAAAATTAGACACAAAGTTACCAAGGAAATAAAAGCACAAAGTTATATTAAGGGAGCCTATGAGGAAAAATTAAAATTCCTGAGGGAGAACCAGAACCTGCTCACACACAAACAAGGATACCTGCTTGCCTTGCTTGTTGCCGTTAACAATAGAAACGAATGGCAGATTGAGGTGGTATCTGGACCCTGAAGCTACTCACAACTGGGCCTGGGATCAGAAAGCTCTAAGAAAATATGTCTGCAAGCCCAGCTGGTTCTCCACAATATCAACTAGGTTACCAGCTGATCAGGAAAGGCAAGCATGTTCTACAGCAGTGCCTGCAACCATACCAACCACGGTCAGGTGCGGTTGTGAGTTCACTTCTACTTTCCCAATCCCACACAGGTTTCCCCTGAAGCCACTCATAAGCGTAGGTCACGTGGCTAAGTGCTTCTGAGAAACACTACAGTTTAACGAAGATGGCCCAGAACAGGTACCCGAGTCTGCTCCTTTACAATGTGGTGGTACTTCCATGTATACCTCACTCTAAACACATTTGTCATCAAAAAGCAATAGTAACAGGTCGGAGAGATGGCTCATCGGTTAAGGGCATTGGTTGCTCTTCCAGAGGACCCAGGTTCAATTCCCAGCACTCACATGAGGTCTCACACTCTCCAGGAGATCCAGGGGATCCAGCACCCTCTTACAGACACACATATAGGCAAAACACCAATGCACATAAGACAGAAATAAATCGCTGTAAAAAGCAATAGTAAAATTATTTATATGGTACAAATGTCAGGTATATAACTAAAGAATATATCGAAACTTTAACCAAAGAAGATTAAAAAATGTATTCAAATTTAATTAATATTTATTTTTCTCTATCTGAATTACACTCTTCCTTTGACAAACCAAAAATTAAAATTGAAATGTAGATTTAGTTCTTATTAACAGTATCTCACATTATCATATTATCATGCTTAGTAACCAACCAAAGATGGCTAGTTAAATACCTATACACATATAAAAGCAAAGAAATGCTCAAATAAGTTAGTGCTTATTTCTGTATTTCTGTACTTGGTCACATGATTTCAGCTAATATTTGTAACTTCCTTCTTCCTTTGATCTCTCATTCCCTTTGGGTTCAAGCAAGCACTTTGGCTGCTGAAAGTTCTTTGTTTAATGCAATAGCTACCAACCTGTGGGCTTCCACCCTTGGGGTCAGGTGACATTTTCCTAGGGGTCACCTAAGACCATCAGAAAACATGGATGGATATTTACATAATGATTCATAACAGTAGCAAAATCACAGTTATGAAGCAAAAATGAAAATCATTTTGTGGTTGGGGGGTCACCACAACATGAGGAACTGTATTGAAAGCTCACAGCATTAGGAAGGTTGAGAACCACTGCTCTATTGGAATAAATTAAACTTTAACAAGGAGGAAGAGGAGGAGGAGGAAGGGGAGGAGGAGAAAGGGGAGGAGGGAAGAGGAGGAGAAGGAGGGAGGAGGAGGGAGAAGAGGAGGAAGGAGAGGAGGAGCAGGAAGGGGAGGAGGAGACAGAGGGGAGGGTGGAGGAGGAGGGGAAAGGGGGAGGATGGGGAGGGAAGGAAATCACCTCTGAATAATGCTGAGGTACTAGCTAGCACCAGTCCCCACCAGTTGGGCAGCTTATGTATAGTAAATTCCTTCTTGGTTGGTTTCATGTGTGACACCAGGAAGCAGGCTAGAATTCATTCTCATGTGTTATTTCCCTAGGCTATAATCCATGTTCACTGGTCTCCAAGGGGCTGTGCGTGCTGTCAACGCTCAGAACCTCTAATAGTGCTCAACGTGTGTACTTAATGTCTGCCATTCTTATTCAACCAGTGAATTAAGTCACTCCGGAGGCAACAAATAGAAATGGGGGGGGGGGGGATTTAGGCTAACAACAACAAGATCAAAGGAAACACAGTAGAAAATTTAAAAATGAAAATAAAATGTATAACAAAGTGTTACGAAAGCCACAAAGCAGCCACCTCTCTCTCTCTCTTTTTTTTTTTTTTAATGACTGCAGGGCCGTGCTGATGTCCAGGACAACCAGCCACATGGAGAAGCTGACACCATTACATTCTGTTCATTCAGAAAACTCCCTCAGTGATATAGACCACAAGCTTACGAATCATTGAGAGCAAAATCATTTAAATTTAAATTACGGTGTTATCTCTCTAGTGAGTCACAATTTTATGATTTCATAACATACTTGCTCGCACTTCTCGTTTTGTTCCTCCTTCTTAAATGGAGGTTTAAAAAATTCTCCACTTGTGTGTTTAAGTTTGTCTAGGATATTTGTATACCTGTAGCTAGTCCTGAAAGCACCTAGCACGATGCTTCCTGGCCAAACACTACTTTGAATCATGTATTTATTTGCCTGTGAAAACTATTTGACATTTTTATTTTGAATTTACTAGTTGAGAATTTTCATTAGGAAATTGGCTGGGCCATCTCCCAAAGAACCCCAGGTGTTTTCTTGTTTTTTTGTTTTTGTTTTTGTTTGTTTTTGTTGTTGTTGCTTGATTGGTGTTTGTTTGTTTGTTTGTTTTTACCATTCACAGGGACTTGTTTTGTTTTCTTTTGAATGCCACTCCTACAACATGACCTGCTGTAGAGGTGGAACCTTCATTATAGTCCTGCTGAGCTGGAAATCTGCACATGATTCTCTTTCATTAATCTAACAAATAATCATGAATTGAGTGCCTCTGTAGATACGTGGCATACAGTTTCTAGCAAGATGGATGTAGCCCCTCCCTAATAAAATTTAAAGTGTCTTGTTACATGGATGATTATCTGAATAATGATCTAATTGAGAATGGTGAATGCCATGAAGAAAAAAACAAGAGGAGACAGGAGACGTAGCCCAGTTGTTACATTCTTTGCCGTGCAGGCATGGGGACATGGGTTAATCTCCAGAATCCCAGGGGAAATCTGGACAGAGTGTCATTTGCTTGTAATCCTAGCACTGGGAAGGCTGAGACAGGGGAATACCTAGGACTGCTGACTGGCCAGCTTTATCTAGCTGGGGTGCTCCAGGGCTAGAGCCTGCCTCTGAAGCAACAGGTATGGCTTCTGAAGAATAAAACTTAAGGTTGACCTTGGAACTTGACATGTGCATATACATATGTACCTGTGTAAACACACACACAAACAAGAAAAGAAAAAGAATATATGGTAATATATACAAAGTAATCCTCTTGAGAGAGAACAACGTGACTTATTAACCAGGGTTTATTCCCCTCTCTGGGGTCAGCTTGAGTATTGTGGAGCACTGTGCCTGAGCACTGCCGTGGTTTATTTGTGTTGAGTCTAGCCTATCCTGTCATTCAAGCAGACAAACCCTATGTGGGTATAACACTTTGCCTGATATGTCAAAATTTCAGTTTTAGTGTGTGGACTATATAAGTCCTTACAACTTCAGAACTATTGCATTTACTTATTAATCATGACAGGGCACAGATGCCATGCACTTGTGGAAGCTCAAGGGCAGGTTGGAGATGTTGATTCTCCTTCCACTGAGTAGATCCAGGGTATTGAATTTGGGTCATCGAGCTTGGCAGCCAGTACCCTAATCCACCGCACCATCTTTCTAGCCCCAAAATTTGCAGTTTAACTTCAAATTTTATCTATCCTATTTAAAATTCTCTTCTTAGAAGATAGGATCTTGTGGTTTCATAAAATGTGCTGATTTATTATTTGTGGGTAAAATAGTGAAAGAAAGAATCCTTGTGGGTAAGATGCTAGACACCGATGTCGCTCTGAGTTACAGAACACTCAAGGAATTCATGTTTCCTCAACAAATGACTCATTATACTTGCACAGTTTTGGATGATATCTAGAGCTATGGTACAAATAACATCGTAAATACAATTGTTTCTTAATTTGTCTAATACTATTGACCTAACAATGTAACTGTTTTCCTAATCTATAAGCCTACATGGTTAATGATCAACTAAATATACAACGTAAGAAAGCATAATTTCATTTTTATAAACTGCCAGAAACTCAGGAGTGCTTCTTCATTCTTAGAAATCTCTACAGGTCTAAATAAAACAATGAAATGTCTTTGAACTTCTTGTGGAAGTTTCGGATTCCATAAACTTGAAAGTATTTGCTGCACTACATGGAGATCAATGTCTAAAGAGGCTTTTAGTGAGAGTTAGAGAAAACTCCCACAAGAATTCTTATTTGAAAAGAAGTCAAACCTTACTCAATATTCAATGCAAGAATAATTTAGTTAAACTTCAAAATCAATGAGATTATAATTATTTTACAGTAATAAACCAAATTCTGACTCTAAGCTTGGATTCTCATCAGTAAAGTAGGCCATTGGGTCTAAAAGAAATAATTAAAGTAGGCCAGGGATGTTGCTTGGTGGTGGAAGTCCTGCTTAGTATGCATGGGGTCTGGGTTTGATCCCAAAAAGAAGGAAGGAAAGAAAGAAGGAAGGAAGGAAGGAAGGAAGGAAGGAAGGAAGGAAGGAAGGAAGGAAGGAAGGAAGGAAGGTGAGAGGGAGGAAGGATAAAAGAAGGAAGGATGGGAGGGAGGGATGGAGGAAGGAAGGAAAGAAGGAAGGAAGGGAAGGAGGGAGGGAGAAAGGATGAGAAGGAGGGGGAAAGAAGGAAGAATACAAGGGAGGGAGGGAAAACAAAAGAAATGAAGGGTTGTACGTTCAAGATAAATAAATGATACAAATTTGTTACCAGAGAATGTTATCAACAGAAAACTCTTAACATTTTAAGAAAAGAGTTTCATATATTTTATGTGAATCATTGTGTGGTATAACAGTGGTTCTTAGCCTTCCTAATGCTGTGACCTCAAGTGGTGACCCCCAACTATAAAACTATTTCAGTTGCTACTTCATAACTGCAATTTTGCTGTTATGAATCTTATGTAAATATCTGTTTTCTCATGATCTTAGGTGACCCCTATGAAAAGGCTATGTGATGCCCCAAAAGGATCATGACCCATAGGTTAAGAAACACTATGTAGACTATTAAATAGAAGAGATGTTGTGATGTGGCAGCAACCAGGCCTATGACGCTAGCATATTCCATTCTTTGTGCCATAGGAAGGGAAAGGGAGAGGAGAGGAGAGG
>NC_034610.1:44295497-44304886 GCF_900095145.1 Mus pahari | reverse complement strand
CTTCACCCTACATTGAATCATGGATGCAGTGTGAACTGTCTTCACCCTACATTGAATCATGGATGTACTGTGAACTGGCTTCATCCTACATTGAATCAGGGATGTAGTGTGAACTGACTTCCCTCTTCTGTTTACACTTTAGCTACCAAGTCCCCAACTGGCTATGGGGGTTGGGAAGAGACTACAAGGAAAATTGAAGTGACCTTGGATTTACAAGCACAGAGGACAAAAAAATGAGCCTGGAAACCACCGCCCTTGGAGACATCAGAGCTACAGGGAGTGGTTTTCCAAAGTCAAAAGGTTTGTGGTGAGATCAGAACTTCATTCTCATGAAAATGATGACTTCTTAGAATGGGTACCAAAAAGTACCAACTGGAACCAGCTGATCTGGGGCTTGGTTCCTAATACAAGAGGCCTGATATTTTCTTTTCAAACGTAGCCCAGCTGTCATTAGTTTTGTAGAGAAAGGTCTCCCGAGTTCTGAGGGCCGCCTCACCCATGTGTCTACCTTCTGTGAAGATCCCACTCCTGTAACTGCTTGTTTCAGAGCCCCAGCTTCCTGGGAAAGAGGCGGCCTGAGAGCAGAGCGCCTGGAAGCAGAGTGTGAGCCCAGCAGTAACAGTGAGCCTGGGCAAGGACCAGATCAGCAAAGTGACTAGCATCCCGTCAGTATCACCAGAAGCCAATAGTGAGAAGAAAGCCAAGTTAAACATGGACATCCTTCACCAGTGCGGAGTATTTTCTCATAGGCTAGAGGGGTGACTTTTTAAATGTTAATTACTGAAACCTATTAGAAGGAGTGTTGATATCCTGGGTTGCTAGTCTGAATTGATTAAACTTGAGTACCAGGACTTAGGTTTTGTGCGCGCGCGCGCGCGCGCGTGTGTGTGTGTGTGTGTGTGTGTGTGTGTGTGTGTGTGTGTNTGTGGTTTTTTTTGTGTGTGTGTGTGTGAGAGAGAGAGAGAGAGAGAATGTATGTGTGAGTGTGTATGTGTATATGTCTGTTATGTGTGTGTGTGTGGTGTGTATGTGTGTATGTATATGTGTGTAGTGTGCATGAGTGTATGTATGTGTGCATGTGTGTACGTGTATATGTGTGTGTACAGGTACACTGAGGCATGCAAATGGAGATCAGAGGACAGACAGCCTTGAGTAGTCATTGCCTTGCCTCTTACTTGAGGCGGAGCCTCTTTACCAAGCTGCACTGAGCCCAGGAGCTCTCAGCAAACCCCCTGTCTCTGCTTCCTACCCTGCTGTGGAAACACTAGGACTACAGGTGCCTGCTGTCTCCTCCCGCTTTCCTCTGGGTCCTGGGTATTCAGACTCAGGTCTTCACACTTGTATGTTAAACACTTATGCACTGAGCCATTTCTCTATCCCCTTAGGTGGTTTTTGTTTGCTTGTTTGTTTTGTGCGGGGGGGGGGGGGGGGTTTAACAGTTTAACCAATAGATCTGGAGGAATGAAAGGGAGAAGACACTAGTGGGGCTAAAAGTAAAAAAAGAAAAGGAAAGAAAGAAAGAAAGAAAGAAAGAAAGAAAGAAAGAAAGAAAGAAAGAAAGAAAGAAAGAAAGAGGGGGGAAGAAGGGAGGGAGAGAGGGAGAAAGGGAGGGAGGGAGGGAGGGAGGAAGGAAGGAAGGAAGAAAAGAAAGAAACAAAGGAAGAAAGAGAAAGAAGAGAAAAGTTCTATACCACAGTTATCAGCCAAAGTATGTCACAAGAATGCCATGGGATTTCATCTTTCCAGACAAGAGAGTCATAAAAATGAATGAATCCAATAAAATACAGTCTTAGAAAAAAATCTCTGATATTGCTGGGCTGCCACTTACCATAACTCATTTAATATGTTATAGTAGGTAGCCTGAGCATAGAGATGTTGCAAAGTTTATAGGAAACTCCATAGGAAAGTTGAAACTCATAAAGCAAGACAGACATATTGCAGCCACCTGGATCAAGCCTGTCACATAACGGTTTTCCCTATAAAGGATTGTTGATATATCAGCCTCTCAGCTTCAAAGGCATCATAGTGCAGCATGAATTTCTTATGAGGTGCTTTCTAAATATCTCCCTTTATCTTCTAAATGTAACTTCTGGCTACGTTCTGGAACTGGTCCTCTCCTTTATTGCATTATAATGAGCAGCCGCACACTGAGTTATTAGTTCAGCCTCCCTTCTCTTTCCACATTTGCTCTTGAAACTTTACAAGGAATAACATGAGGATTATATTTTTAACATCCAAGTCTGATTCTGATTTCACTCTATCCTAAAAGAGAGCAGAGAGCAAAAAGGAATTTCAGGAAGTAAGCCCTGGCGGCAGAGCCCACAACGCGATTTTGCTGGACACAGAAAGCTGTGGCTACAGGGGAAACTGAGCTGAGAGACACAGATCTGAGAAGAAATCTGTAGGTCTTAGGTCTCTGCAGGTTAGGTTTACGGAAGAACCAAACTATTCTGGAATATAATAGGGGCCCAAAATATTACTATTATTATTCCAGAGAATGTTTGTTGACAAAAACAAGTTGGAAAGTATCACCCAGGAAATACAAACGAAGGTGACAATCTAACCCATCATTCTCAAAAATTTCATTGCAGCTAAGGAAAAAAAAAAGGCAGGGAATTTACAGGAGTCACAGGGAGTGGCTCTCCATAACCAAAGCCCCTCTTCTAGGTTTGTGTTGTCCTAGCTATTCACCGAACAAGAGACCTGGATCCAGAATGGATAGCTCTCCACACTAGTGACATGATCAGTCTTCAAGTCTGATTCTCATTATTATACTCTAAAAAGCGCCTCTGTCAGGCACCATACAGTAATATTCTGTGTGCCCTTCTCATTGGAAGAGAGAGTGTCGGGGCAGGAGAAGGGAACACTACCCAGAGAGCCAGATTCCCAGCCCCATAATGGCCTTGCTTTAGAGGCCTCAAAACTTCTAGTTTTATACATCCCTGTGCCATCCATGAACCATCTGTGAGCTTAAACAAGGCATCCACTAAAACTCATCACAGCTGCCCTTGCTTCCTCCTTCTCTGCAACACCACACACACACACACACACACACACACACACTGAAATACTTTAAATCTATGTGATTATGAGGAAGTTATGTTAGTTGTTTATTCAGCAAACATGGTGGTTTATATATCATATCTCAAAGCCTTGCTATCTACCACAAGGAAGTACATATAGCACTTGTCTTGTAATTCAGAATATCTGAACTGGTTGGTAATAAAGCTGGAGTCTCTGTAGGGAGCCTGACCCTGGGTGCTCATTCTCCAAACCTAAGACCTGTCCCCACCCACACTCACCCTGAGTTACAGGAGGAACCCAGGAGAAATCCAGCTCTTGAGACAAGTTAAAGCTTGATTGTGTTGTCTCTTCGGAGCTACTCCAAGGGATTATAACTATCTAGTGGGAAAGTAAGTTTAACAATTAAGATGTGTTTTAACAGCCATCGTTAGTTGGTAAAATATAGGATTTATTGGAAGAAACAAATAATAAAAGACTGTCTGGGGGCATTACATCAATCTAGGTTTACCAGATGGCCCTAGGAACTGTAAGGAAGCAATGGTGTGAATCAGCAATATGGACATGACTTGGTGACTCATGTAAAGGAGTCAAAGTGATTACCTGGTTTATAAGAGTAATGATCTGTGTGTACATATGCATACACACACACACACATACACACACGCACACACAAGCATGCACACAGCACTCATGCATGGACCTATAGGGTCACATTCATATCTGTAATCCTCAACTTTGTGTGTTATCTTTACTTTCAGTATTCAGGTTTCAATTCCCCATTAACCATTTACACTGTAGACTAAATGATCTTGTTGTTATTTTCCCCATGGGTCCACTTTCTGGAAGTCTAGGCATATATACTTCCTACTCGGTAGATATTCCCTGCTATACTTCTGTAAGTGAAAGTACAAAAGGGATATTAGAGACAAATAGAATAATAGATATCTTTTATTGGATTTTATGAACCAAATTCTATGCCGAGTTCCTTATCTGGATTGTCCTGTAAATGACTACATCCTTCTGAGCAGACTCTATGATTGCTCTTTTAAAAGTATAGGAACTTGTTGAAAGTCATAGGGCCTTAAAGGGATCAAAATGTGTTGTTACCAAATGTGCCACTTTGGCATAAGGATTATCCTGAGTTGGAGGCAACTGAGAAAAAGCAGAGAGGGAGTTCTCTGTTCTCACTCTGTATTCTTAAGAGCAGGTCACAGAGCACCTCTGTGAAGGTACCTCCATCTCCCCTGCTAAAGAAGAAACCCGCCCTTATGGTAGCACATGGAGTTACCATATTATATATTATGGAGTTAATACATGTAAGATTCAATATAAACAAATCTGAATCAACAATGCCTATCTACCATTGTGTTTTCCTTATATATTTACTTTCCCCAGAATGTCCTGCCTTTAGAAGCCTAAAGCTCCCTTTATTTGTCTAGTTTTTTTCTTCGTACTTGATTATCTCTTGATAAAATACTATGTAGGCCCCAAGTCTATACTTCTTCAGTTATTTTTTTCTTTTCTTTAAATTCCTATACAAATAAAAATGCCAATATCAAATACACATTGTGTGCCGTTATTCTGTCAGTGTCGTTGTTGTTGTTCTTCTTCATTTAATATGAAAACTTTACTCACAGAACATCAGAGGGCATAGGGGACATCTCTTCTTCTATAGAAGCCACAAGTGGCGAGGCCAGTATTACATCCTCTGCCTGTATCCTCTAGAGTCCACACTCCTAATCATTATTAGTCATACAATGATGAATTATTAGAACCATTGTGAATCTCTAATTGAAACTGGGGTGAGGACATTCTTTACCTTCTCTCCCATGTAACAGCTTTTCTATTGCTGTAGCTTACCTGTCAAATGGAGATATCACTGGCTTTCCTCAGTGTTTGCTGTGTGACTCAGAGGTGGTCTCCGGTTGTAACATACTTTCTATCAAGGAGAACACAACATTACTTTAAAAATCTTGAACTCCAGCCAATGAATTTTTGGTATAGACATAATCACAGCTTCAGGGTATAAATTCTTGGACAGACTGCCAATGAATTACATCCCATGAAACGTTGTGACTTGATTAAATGATTATATTACTTTATGAAACAGAGGCACTGGTTTCTTTGGTGTCCAGAAGAAACGTCAGTCCTTTGAAGACACAGGCACTGTGTGCTTGATTGACTCCTATGTACCTGGTGACTACTGTTTTTCTTATCAATCGACTCTTCATTCAAAAGACCTAGACAAAGGACTGTTGGGAGAGGAGCTATGTCATTTAAATTCTCAGGTTTTTAGAATACTTGAAAAGTTTCAAACATGTTTTTGCAAATGTAGCACTCAAGGTTTGCTACCCCTTGGCAAAAGAGCAGCAGCAGCGGGCAGCTGAAAGTCCTGATGCTGCCTTCCTGGGAGGCCTCCGTGGGCAGCTATGATGGCTATGCAGGTAGACATCCTCCGGAGGAGAGAGCTCAGGGACCGCAGCTGCAGAGAACACCTACTCGGTGGCCAAGAGCTGGAGTCAATCATTCAATCAATCCATCAATAAATAAATATATAAGCAAAACATCAAAAGCTACAACTATGACAGTGTTCCTAGACAGATTAGAATCTGGGATACATGAAGAATATACATTTCAAGGCAAGATAAAAATAAGATGCATTTTTTTATAAATCTTGTAATTTTTGTTATAGACTCTTATTCTACCAAAAGAGAAGCATGGCTAGTTACCTGGGTCAGACAGTCTAGATGCCCACGTCCTACAGGGCAACAGAATCACAGGCAACTTCACAGCTGACGCCGCCTCATTCATGGTTTTGAACCTTATTTTGTGTTGATGCTTCTTTTTGTTACCATGCTCAAGGTTTTTTCAAATAAGCAACAATAAGTCAAAGAGAAAGTTTGACTCAGGGGCCAGGCAAAGCCTTTGAATATTCTCAGTCCTCTTTGCACTTTCAAGAGAACAAAAGCAATTTTCGTCCCTTTTGTGTTTAGCGCAGCAAGTGACAAAGTGCTTACTCACCAGTGATGCTCCAGCACAGCCTGCACTAGGGCACTGTCCTTTCACCAGGACCTGAGGACTGGAACCATGGGACCCGTGCTTGTGGACCCGTGGGGAACATCTGGTAAGCGTTCACCAAAGACTCCTCTCCCGAACTTGCAACCGCCTTGGCACCTGGATGTGTCTTGGTTACTGTGATGGGTCAGCAGGTGTTTGCACTATTTCTAGTGATGATAGCACACACCTCAGACTCTCCATTAAACCCCTGAAGATCGACAGAAGATGAACCAAGCCTGTCTGTGTATAATGAATGAGAGAGAGAGAGAGAGAGAGAGAGAGAGAGAGAGAGAGAGAGAGAGATCACAGATTTCATGGAGTTTTGTGTTTTGTTTGTTTTTGAGTCAGGATCTCCATAGGTTGGTCAGGTTTAAACTGTAGTAAACTGATTTGTACTCCGGCCAAACCTCAAATATATAACCTCCTGCCTCAGCCTCCTGAGTGGCTGGGATTATAGACATAGCTTCTTTTCTCTTCATTTCCAATCACTAGTTCTTTTTGTTTCTAGAATTTCCTTTGAACCACACTTGTTCAGAGAGCTCCCTGTGACTAGATCCTTTCAGGTAGAGAGAGGGGCTATCCTGAGTGCCTCCCACCTCCTCAGGGCACCGCCTGCCTCCTCAGGCCACTGATGTGTGGCTGTCATAGACAGGCTCTGTGCAGATGCCCCGAGGTTGCTATTCCTTGTGACCTGTAATAAATCTTGGCTCTCTGCATTTTCCGTTTTCTGATCTATTAAATAACAGTAGTAAGACCGATCTAGTCCATTTTACAGTGTCTTTGAGGGACCCCCACACCCATAGTGAATGTGCTTTTGTGAGCTGCAATATTCTATACAAGCATAAGGAATGGGAGCATACATTTTCATAGCACAAACTTTGGAATGAGGGAGAAGGCAGAATTTGTTCAGGATTGTGTCACACTGGCTAGACCAATAACACCAAGACCCGGGCTGATAGGGTCTTTATGGACCATATTTCTTCATGGGTTGGAGACACACTCATGCACCAAATCTGGGGAGGAAGCTGAGCTTTCTGTGCGTGTTCCTGCCAGCCCTGAAGCTGAGCTGGTTTGAGTCTCCAGGAAGGACTGCTGACTGCCACACCAGGAGAGGTTGCTGGTCTATACTGCTAGCTCAGGGTTTCTTTGGTTGGTCTCAGCTTAGCTGCTGTACTTTTAAATGCCCAGGAAAGTGGTGTTATGTCATTGTGGCTTTTGCCCCACCCTTGGGAGAATGCCCAGAGGATGTAGACTGCCCCCAGACAGCCCACAGGAAGCTGGACCAGAAAATGAAGAATCACTGTGTGCCCAAGCACTCGAGAGCCGATCTCACTTCTGCTGGATTATCTCTCCTATCTAATATCTGACACCTGAGGCACTTAGACAAGCATTTTGTCAGTCTTTTCTTTACTATTGTAAGAAGATAACGTTTATATAATAGGTATTGGATAAATCTGGTAAAACAAGTATGACTGTACTTGGGAGCCCAGAACTGAAATTTATTCCGATGACTACCTGCAAAAACACGACAGGATGAAAATAACATTCATGGTGTTATAGGATAGGGCTTGCAGGTTTAATAGCTCTTTTCTATTACCCAGATTTGAGTATGAAGAAAGTAAACTATAAATACATGTATATACATACACATGCACTACACTGAGCAACAGGAATTTCATGGAAATGGCCTGAGTTTTACAATATCTCTAATTCCAACATTCTCAAAATTCTTGTCAATAGTCTTTAAAATTCACAAATCATTGAGACCTCCAAAGGACCACTGTTTTGTGAGTTACAACAAATTATGTATTTACTGCATTAAAAATTAAAATTTTAAAATAAAATTAGTCCCATTCAAAACCAAATGAAGCATGTTACCTCTCAACACCATGTGGGCGCACTGATAGGTTCTGAAGAACTGCAGCAGGCGTTGAGGAAGAAGGAAGAGAGAAGGACAGATATGCAAATTACTTTCCTAATGCAGGGACAAAACCACATAAAGGAGGATGTATTGACCTCACAGTTGGGAGGTGCAGTCCATCATGCAGAGAAACATAAGACAGGAGCAGACAGAAAGCTGGTCACATTGAGTCCACAGGAGAGAAGCAGAAGGAGATAAATATTTTTAATCAGTGCAGGACACCAGCTCATGGAATGACGCCCCCACTACATTTAGTGTTTGTGTATGTAGGGGGGGGGAGTCTTCCCATCATAATTAACTTAATGTAGATTCTCATTTACAGGAATGCCTAGGGATTTCCACCACCACCACCACCCTGTCCCCTTGGGTGATTCTAGGTGCTGTTAAATTGACAATCAGTAGAAGTAGAAAGTTTCTTAGTATTTGCTGTTTGAGAATGTCTCAGAGAAGATTTGCTCAAAAACACTTTTATCTCCATAGAAAGTATCAAGTCATAATAAAGGACTACCATTTTTAATATCTGTTAGGCTGATCTGCAAAAACATTTGTTAAAAACTATGTCCTTAAGTGGCAACTGTTAAGTAATTTAGTGGCAGCAATGACAAGAGGTGATTATTATTGAAAAATGTAGCAAAAGTAGAGCCATCCCTATGACTGAACTTGACCATGTGGTATTTAGGCCTTTGCACTAGATTTTTGGAAGGCATTTGGAAGACGCTGAATATATTATCTGGATAATCCCTGGGATACTGTAAGAAGAACTTAATGGATGATTGAACTCAGAAGACCAGAATGCCTATATAAACTTGAACAATAAAAGTTATGCTCAGAGGGGTATAGATGGGACCTAGGAAACTCTAATGAGAACTGGATTAGAGGTTATTTGTACTACATTTAGCAAAGAATTTGTCCATAATTTGAGTTTCTTAGAACATTGAAGCAACAGACTAATTTCTCAAAGGAAACTCCAAGGACAGTATATAGCATTCAGGGTATGGCATGGTCATTGCTTGCTGCTTTTAGCTAGATTTGTAGTGAAAATTCAGAGAAAGAAACAAAAGAAAAGAAAAGAAAAGAAAGTTCTTACTTTCTTTCTCAAAAAAAAAGTATCATTCAGGCAAGAAAATGAGAAAATTGAAAGAGTGAACAAGAAAGGAGTTGAGTGAATACAAGGGTGACATTGAAGAGAAGCAAAGCACTTTCAACCAGGACAGTAGGAAGTTGGCCAGACCCCACACACTGAAGGCTTCAGGTAAGGTATATAGTCAGACAGTGGGAGAGTACTTGCCTAGCATGTGTGATGCAGAAGAAGAAGAAGAAGAAGAAGAAGAAGAAGAAGAAGAAGAAGAAGAAGAAGAAGAAGAAGAAGAAGAAGAAGAAGAAGAAG
>NC_034610.1:44277483-44294971 GCF_900095145.1 Mus pahari | reverse complement strand
AGAAGAAGAAGAAGAAGAAGAAGAAGAAGAAGAAGAAGAAGAAGAAGAAGAAGAAGAAGAAGAAGAAGAAGAAGAAGAAGAAGAAAAAGAAAAAGAAGAAGAAGAAGAGAAAAGAGAAGAGAAGAGAAGAGAAGAGAAGAGAAGAGAAGAGAAGAGAAGAGAAGAGAAGAGAAGAGAAGAGAAGAGAAAGGTTTCTTTTCCTTGAGAAGAAAGAGCCAGTGGGACTCATATACCAGGTTCCCAGATATCAGTGCAGCCCTGGTCCCAGGCATGCCAACTATTGTTTGAACTGGTGTCAGGTGTTGGGAACTTCTAGGTGACAGTAGTTTTTATAGGTGTGTAGATTGCAAGTGACAGGCTAGGCAACATATAGGAAGATTGCATTACTTACAAGGAGTCCCTGAATAGGCAATGTGTAGGTAAAAGGCAAAGTTGCAGAAGAGACCATGAGAGCTTGGAAATGCCAGAAATGCAGACTGTCTGCTAAAGAAAGCTGTAGGTGATGAGCAGAACCATCCAAAGAAGAAAATACATGGACTGAAAGCAGCAAAGTAGGGAGGGGGTGGGACTGACCAAGCTACGGGGTGGGACTTTCCAAGCCAGGGGGTGGGACTCACCAAGTCAGGGGGTGGGACTGTCCATGTTAGGGGGTGGGATGGACCAAGCTAGGCAATGGGACTGACCAAGCCAGGGGGTGGGACTCACCAAGATAGGGGGTGGGGTAGACCAAGCCAGGGGGCAGGGTTGATCAAGCTAGGGGGTGGGACTCACCAAGCCAGGGGGTGGGACTTACCAAGCCAGGAGGTGGGATGAATCAAGCTAGGGAATGGGACTAACCAAGCCCGGGGGTAGGACTTACCAAGCCAGGGGGTGGGACTCACCAAGCAAGGGGGTGGGGTAGATCAAGCCAGGGGGCAGGGTTGACCAAGCTAGGGGTTGGGACTCACCAAGCCAAGGGGTGGGACTCACCATGCCAGTTGCAATTTGCATCAGCATAGCACATGCTCAAATTGTTAGACAGGAACCTGTGGTTGTAATGAACTCACACCTAAGAGTTTGCTCTAAGTTACAGATGAGACTTTGGACTTTGAAATGATGTTGGAACTGTTAAGGTTTTGGGAACAGTAAAAAAAGAACTAAATGTATACTGTATTATGAGATATACAAAAGCTTTGCAGGGATTAGGGTGGTATATGATGGTTTAAAGTGACATCGTTAAGTGTTAAGCACACAAGGGGTAGACTTGGTACAGTTAATATTCATTGTCACCTTTACTGGATATGGACAATCCTAGGAGGCTGAGATATACCTCTGTGTGAGACTGGGAATCGGGAGAATTAACTGAGTGGACAAGACTCATCCTGAAGGTAGCACTGTTCTGCTATGCCACACCCTGACTGCCATGCTGGACTGAACTCTCTCAAACTGAAAGCCAAGATTCATCTTTCCCCCTTTATGTAGTTTCTGTGACTAGTGTGATGTCACCACTGTGCTCTGACTGCAAGATGAATCCCAAGGAGACTCCAGTGCCGTGCATCAGAACTGTAATAAGTCTGTGCAAACGAATGACCATCTAAGACTCCAATAGAGAAAATGGCAATTGTAAATGAAAAAGTATAAATTCTTTATTGTAATGGAAATTTGCATAGAATTCCTAAAAAATGTGGAGTTGAAAAAAAATCAGCTATATCAGGCCCAGTGTCATCTGACCTGAGATAGACAGGCACCAAAGACAATTATAAAATTTACTTTTTCTGTTGCAATTACAAACACACAGATACTATTGAGCAAGATCTGCATAAAATTGACGCCTTCATTGTTTCATCATGAGTGATGTGAAGGCTCATGAGGGGGTCCTCCTTGTGAAGCCCCACAATCTAAGAGTAGTAGGGAAGGGGTTCATCATCCATGATGTAACCATGGTAACTTACCCAGCATCCAGTAAATAACTTCCTAACTGTGCGCATACAAGCCACACCAGTGAAGTTCACTGAATCACTGGGTATAGCAATGGGAAGAACAGAGACAGGAAGGGTATACGGGGTGTCAACTTGACTCAAACTAGAGTCACAGAGAGGAGAGAATCCCACTTGACAAAATATCTCCATTAAATTGGCTTGTAGGGGAGCTTATAGGGTATTTTCTGAGTTAGTGATTGATCCAGCCCACTGTGGATGGTGCCTCCCCCTTGGACTTGTGGTTCTTGGTGCTAAAAGAAAGCAGGCTGAGCAAGCCATGGGGAGCAAGCCAGCAAGCAGCACCCCTCCATGGCCTCTGCATCAGCTCCTGCCTCTGGGTTCCCACCCTGTTAGAATTCTACCCCGACTTCCTTCCTTCCTTCCTTCCTTCCTTCCTTCCTTCCTTCCTTCCTTCCTTCCTTCCTTCCTTCCTTTAATGGTGAACTGTGATATTAGAGAGTAAGCAAATAAATCCTTTACTCCTGAATTTGCTTTTGGTCATAGCATTTTGTCATAGTGATAGAAACCCTAAGACAGAGAGTAAAGGGAGATGAATAAGATCAAAGTCCATCACATGCATGCACATATGTATGTATGTATGTGTGTATGTATGTATTATGTAAAATGTGCTTTGGGGTTAACATATAATTCAGTAGCTCAGTATTGGAGCATTTGCAGAGTACATGTAAGGTTCTGTGTTTTATCTCCAACACTGTGGCAGGGTAATGTCTTCATTTATCTTTAATTTGTGCTTCCTCAGAATTGAATTTAATGAGATAGTTTGGTAACACTACAAGTGTTATAGGATACAACTGGTGTGGATCCACATTTTGGAGCAGAGTTATGGAGTACAGGAAGGAAAGTGCCTTCTTAGCTTATGGTGGTTCATTGATGTACCATGTGTCTAAAATGCTTCAATGCCAACCCTCCCCTTCTCTGGTCCCTTTTTTACAGTCTCACCATTTATAGACCTCTCTAGATAGGTGACCCTGGACTGATGCAGATAGCTATGCCATGTATCCTGTAACTCTTTCCCCCAAACAGAACTATTCCTTTTTGGAGGGAGGAAACAGGCTCAGAGGACCCAAGTAGCTGACAAAGTTACAAGATCCACATGGACCTCAAAGGTTCTAAAGACACTGGCCATCTCTCAGGAGATGGGCTCTCCAGTGACACCATTGTGAGTTGTCACTTAAGCTGTGGTGGGATTTCTGGTAAAGCAAATAGCTTCTTTTTTTTCTGTTATGTAACTCCTACTCTGTGCTTGTACCTCCTAAACTCACAGGCTCACAAAGCTAGACCTGAGTAAAGCTATTTTTCTGTCTTCCATCCATGCTCCATAGAAGGTGAAGAGATGTCTGATCGTGTCTCCTCAGGAAGTCAGATAACTCTACGTTCCTCAGGAGTCTACCTCACATTCACGTATAAGAACAATTGCCTTGGGACTGGAGAGATGGCTCAGCCAGAGGTTAAGAGCTTTAATTACCTTTGCAAAGGACCGTAGTCTGTTTCCAGCAGCCACATCAGCCACTTCATAACCACTCTAGATCCAGGTGAATCCAACACCTCCGCTCTCTTGGCATCGGCACTCAGGTGCACAAACCCACATACATGCAGGTACATAAGCACATACATAGTTGAAAATAATAAAAAGAAAAGCTTTTCAAAAAAAAAAAAAACACAAGAAAAGAACAGTTGATGTGATGGTTATTCTTTAGGAGTTTGAAGAGGGAAGCAAATGACTGTTGGTCCATTTCCCCCACCACGTCCACGAGAGACATTATACAAGTTGTAGCTCTGGTTGGCTATGTCCAGAATGCAAGGTCTGCCTTAGGCTGCTCAGCAAAAGAGCCAGACACTGTTCTTGTTGCAGCAGAGCATTCTGTGTGGTCTAGTGAGGGGCAGGAATCCAGATATCTGCTTTCACTTAGTCTTGAGACTTGATGGGTAGGCAAGCTTTACTGGACCCCACAGCGGGACCTGTATGCCTGCAACCTTCGGGATGGTAAACATAAGCCAGGCCTTTGTACCTCTGCACTTCTCCATGTGGATATCCAGCACTTAGGAGTTAAACAATAAGAATTAGTTCTCTGTACCTCAAGGATATCATTTATGAACCTATCTACATCATGTCAGTTAACCAAGGATTAAACAAGATAATACATGTACACTGTACTTCATACATGTGGTATGTAATACTGCAAACATGAGGCATGTGCCTTGTACAGGATAACCTTAAAAACAGTCCCTGAGGAGAGGATCTCACTGTCTTGCTTCCCAACAAACCCGTTTTTTTATTAATTTTCAGAGAAGACTTGATACCATAGAAATTCAACAAGCTAATGAGGTATAATGAATGTTCCTTCCCCAGCATATTGGCATTTTTAATAAGGAAAAATAAGAGGTCCTGCTATACTAAACCAAACCTCCTTGAGGCAGGCAGAAGACAACAAAGCCTGTCTGAAAATTAAGGAAAAACTACTCAGGAGTTCCTGTTTTAATAGCATTTTAAATTCAATGTTTGAGGTCAGACTTCTAAAACGGAAATTGTCAACGTCTAGAAGCAGCTGGAACTGCAAGATCATAGCACATGTCTCAGCATGGCTGTTCCGCGGACCTCCTTTTAGGGGCTGTGGTGGTTTGAAAGCGCTTGGCCCACCGGAAATGGCACTATTAGGAGGTGTGGCTTGTTGGAGGAAGTACATCACTGTGGGGGCGGGCTTTGAAGTCCCCTAGCGCTCAGGCTCCACCCACTGCGAAAGAGAGCTGCCTGCTTGCAGAAGACAGTCTTCCCCCCTCTGCCTTCAGATCAAGATGTAGAACTCTCAGCTCTTCCAGCACTGCGCTGGCCTGGATATTACCATGACAATGGTAATGGACTAAACCTCTGAACCTGTAAGCAGCCCCAATTAGATTGTTTCCTTGTAAGAGTTGCCTTGGTTATGGTGTCTCTTCATAGCAATAAAACCCTGACTAAGATGGGGAATATTTAGTATGCATACATTGGGGAGATTAAGAGTCAGTGCCTGTAGCCTGGATATTTAAATACTGAAGACAGAAGACAGGGTATGTGAAATAAAACCTTCATATAACTAAGATGTGTACATAGGATGGTAAGGATAAAATAAATTGACCACTGAAAGTATGTATATTTGCATACAGTGTTAACATACAGTTCTTTAGCTTGTTATCCCTTAGTTTGAGTTTTTCTACTAAAAGGCACATTGCAAACATTCTTAACCACAGGATCCCACACATACTATAAATTCCCACAAAAAGTCACGAATCTCCTTCTTATCGAACGACTGCTCCACAAACCCCGGGGTTTCACTGTTTACAGTTCCACAGTCCTATTTGTGGCCAACTCTGTTGTGCACGGCAATGTATAACAACAACAGTATGCAGGACTGAAAGCCGTAGTAGCTTGCAGCTCCATGGTCAGTGACAGGAAATCACATAATGTCCTCATCAACGTGCCATGAAGAAGAGAGGTCCCACATTTCTCCAGCTCACCCCTTGTCCCGCACTTGCCACTAATGCTAGGTTTTGAAAATAGGGTGGGGGTAAGTGGCCCCTGGAGTCCTATTCTCTGTACCCCTAGACCATACTCAGCCCCCAGTGCTGGGCAGGCTTTGTGCCTCTAACTCCCACACAGCTTGGTTTTTTCAGAAAGTACATGGATTTTACACTCTCAGTCTATGGACTTGTACTGTCACGATTGCTTTAGCTGTGAAAACAACACTTAAAAGAGTAGTTTGGCCTAAGATGAGGATCGTCGTGGACTTCACAGTCAAGGGCATACTGGGGTGAGGGGTAGCAGCTTGCCCTGTATTAGGGGTGGGCTGCGGAATTTGTTTGTTTCAATTTCTGTGCATTTACTATTTGAATGCAAGCCCTCAGATCTGCTTCTCTTACAGTAATTGGTTTTCAAGTCATACTGTTCCTAGTCTTTCCTTCAGGGACAGCAGCCTGACGTCAGCCAGTGCCAGCCTCCAGCTTGCCCTGACCCCTGGTCTGGCTTGTGTTGCCCATGATTATGGTTCTTGCTGGCAGTGCTGTGGCCCATGGGACCATAGGGCAGAAAGCAGAAAAGGAACGTTGAATTACAGGGGAAATGGTGTTTTTTTTAAAGGCAACACTTCACTGGTGTCTATTTTTTCCCCCAACGTAAGATATTTTAAAAACAGTTTTCCTCTTCATTTCAATTAGATATGTCTGGTCACACCTCTTGAGGAAATCTATTCAATTGTGGGACTCACTTTGGTGAAATAATCCAAAAATCACAACTGTAAAAAAAATAGTATGTATGTTTCTTCATACGTGTGTGAAAGACTGGATAGTTAAAGTGTTCAAAAATATGGGAGAAGGCTAGAAAGATCACTCAGGCAATAAAGTGTTTGCTTGGCACGCTTGTGGACCTGAGTTCAATCCCATATCCGATATGAGACAGAGATGGGTGTGCTGGCACACGTGTAACCCTTGCACAGATGATGGTGGCTCACTGGCCAGCAAGGCCAGCCTCTGTGGGGAGTTCCAGGCCAGTGAGGGAGCATGTCTCAAAAGAGTGCAGAAGAAGGTGAGCAACAGCTGAAGACCAGCTCCCAAATATGTCATCTGTCCTTCACTTACACACACACACACACACACACACTCACATGCACACACACATTCACACACACACACACTCACACACACACACACATTCACACACACACACCTAAATGTAAAGAATGACACATTTTGCTGAACTAAATGCATATTACGCTAGATCTGCTCATATTAATTGGATATTTGATTTATTTTATGTCCCATCAGGTGGGGAATCATGTGTTTCAGTCAGTGCTTCTAATGTTTCCCATACCTTTAAATGCTAATGAAGATTAAATAATCATGCTCATTGTTTTTATAACTACTTGATTGATTAAACATGACTAACGTTTTACACAGTATTAGAAGTATTAGACTTAATGTTTCCAGTAATTAAAAAGAAATCTTTAAAAACATTCTCTCATTACTAATTCCATAAGGTTAATTCTTTATTACCTTCCTTCTTGAATGTGAAGTTTGATCACTAGAGATTCACTTCTGTGTGTGTTTCTTGCCCTACCAGGCATGATTCAGTCAACATGCACACCTGAGGTGAACCCTGCCTAGCTTTTGGCAGAGGAAATCACTCAGGAATGTGAACTTAGAAGTAAACAATTAGAGTGGACTCTGGCATCCAGTCAGGCATGTGGCATTCACATTGGTCAATAGGACACACATGCACACACATGCACACACACACACACACACACACACACACACACCATCAAGTTAAGGAGACTCAGCAGAGTACAGACAGCACGTGAACCAGCATGGTGAGTGTTCACTGCAATGCACATGCACACATACACACACACACACACACACACCATCAAGTTAAGGGGACTCAGCAGAGTACAGACAGCACGTGAACCAGCGTGGTGAGTGTTCACTGCAATGCACCAGTATTGTGACTTTGTGATATTCTTTTAGGGTTCTATCCATTTTATTCTGGCTCTATCGTTTCCCCCCTGAGGTTTTCAATTTTTCTCAAGATGTAGTCTTTACCAAGCTTCCTGCATCTTAATCTCTCTCTCTTTTTTTATTAGATATTTTCTTCATTTACATTTCAAATGCTATCCCAAAAGTCCCCTGCCCTGCTCTCCAACCCACCTACTCCCACTTCCTGGCCCTGGTGTTCTCTTGTACTGGGGCATATAATCTTAACAAGACCAAGGTCCTCTCCCATTGATGGCCGACTAGGCCATCCTCTGCTACATATGCAACTAGAGACACAGTTCTGTGGGGTACTGGTTAGTTCATATTGTTGTTCCTCCTACAGGGTTGCAGACCCCTTCAGCTCCTTGGGTACTTTCTCTAGCTCCTCCATTGGGGGCCCTGTGTTCTATTCAATAGATGACTGTGAGCATCCACTTCTGTATTTGGCAGGCACTGGCATAGCCTAACAAGAGACAGCTATATCAGCATTTCTCTGTGTAGCCCTGACTGTCCTGGAACTCATTCTGTAGATCGGAGACCAGGCTGGCCTCCAACTCAGAAATCTGCCTGCCTCTGCCTCCAGAGTGCTGGGATTAAAGGCATGTGCCACTACCACCCAGCTTGCATCTTAATCTCTTGAGTATTTGTTCAAATGTTCCTAATTGCCACTCTCCAGCTTGTGCCAACAAAATCAGGTTGTCTGGAAGTAGGAACATTCAAGAAGGTTCCGTTCCCTCAGCGATGCTCATGCATGTAAAACTAGGACAATGCTCAGTAGTGCCTGCTGTAACACCCTTCTTGTAACTAGGTCCTTGTCTAAACTTTCTGCTTTTCTATACTAACTTCTGTATTTTCAAAGATTTGTGAACCACCTTAAATCAATATTACTTGGTCTAGTCCATCAAACCCAGACCACTCTTATACACTACCAATATCAGGCGATATTTAGTGGAAAGATACAGGTCTGTTTAGATTGCCACAAATCCTACAAACTTTCCTTGGTCATTCATGATCCTCTTAGAGGAGGGCTGTGTCTTTTGCTTCTTATTTCTGTGATACGGACCACGACTAAAAGTAACTACAGGAAACAAGAATCTGTGCCAGCTCACGGCTCTCAGCCATACTCCATCAATGAAGGAAGTCCGGGACAGGAAGAAAAGGCAGGAACTGAAGCAGACAGAATGGAGCAACATTGCTTCCTGATTGGCTCTTCACGGCTAGGTCCACCTACTTTCCTCTAGCACCCAGAAACGCCGCAATCACCCACAGCGCGGTGAGCCCTCCCAAGTCAGTCATCAGGTAAGAAAATGCGCCGTAGGCTGGTGTACAGGCCAATCTGGTGGAAGCTTTTTCTCACCTGAGGTTTTCTCTCCCCAGACGACTCTAGCTTGCTACATAAAAGCTATGTAGCACAGGCTGGGTATCCTGTCAAATACCGGTCGTCCCTCAGGCCAACAGTTTCCTACCCTTTGTTGTGAGGTAGACTGGAGCTTCTCTGAAATACCAGAGTAAGCCCTGCCTCTCTCTGTTCTCTGTCTCCTCTTTAAGAGCCCCACCCACCAACCCCTATCCC
The DNA here is from genome assembly GCF_900095145.1 of Mus pahari. Taxonomy (NCBI): domain Eukaryota; kingdom Metazoa; phylum Chordata; class Mammalia; order Rodentia; family Muridae; genus Mus; species Mus pahari. The sequence continues at coordinate 44,285,917 of NC_034610.1, read as the reverse complement.
CCAGGCTGTGGCCATGTCTTTGTGATCCTTCCACAGCAGTCCTAGGTCCTAGGCAACATTCACTTCTGCTCAAACAACTGTCTTCATTGATGTCATGTTTAAAAGAAGGTGCTTAGAACAGCGTTGTGCCCTCGAGAATTGTGATCGCTACATTTTAATTGTAATTATTGATCTTCCTGAAAGCATACTGGTGGGGCATCTTGGCCACAGAGCCTATTACAGAGAGCACCCAGGGACCTATTGACTTACCATCACACCAGCAGATACTGAGAGAAGAAGACCTCAGGGTTTACTTCACATTAAAGTGTGTTTCGTGGTTGTGAAGTATTAATTTAAAGTAATTAAAACTGTTGTTGATAAAGTAGTCTTGTTTTGACACAGGAGACTCTCAGTTTAGTGAGTAATCAGATTATAAAAGATAGTCGTATTCTAAGTCTGGTTGTTTGGTAACTGACTTTCAAGGTGTAGGGGTCATCAAAATGTACATTTCACTATTAAATGCCTCTTTTGATTCTGGACAATTTGTGTCTACTGTCATTGTGACTCTGATCCAGCCTGACCCACAGTTAGTCCATAGTGATCCCTACAACGATGGAGCGGAATCTCCCATCACACCGGACTCTGATCCCTCCATGAACTGTTTCTCACTGTAGGCTGTTAGCATGCTTGTCGGTTCCCCATGGTAGACTTTGACTCTGGACTGTTTCCAGGTGGAGCTCAATGGTACACTGACTGTGAGATCCACCAGGAAACTAGGGCAAAGCAAACCATGGGGGAACTGCACACAATTTCTGGCAGCTAGAACCCTGTAGATTTTACGAAAGTGGCTCCTCTCCCTTGTTCCCCTCAGCTTTTGCTTTGGTGACATCGCTTTGTCTTAAGCATGCTTTTTTTTCCCCCCTGTGAATTTATGAATTAATTTCTGGACCTTTCTTCTGAAACTCTCAAGGAATACTGGCTCAGACTCAGCCACCACTCCTCATGGTTTTAAGAGGATACCTGACCTTTCTCTGGCCTCTCAATGAAAACCCTGAGGGCCCCTTAAGACACAGGACCAAACACTGTTCGTCCTTGTGAGTGTTTTCGGTCTAGCATTCTAACCTCTCTGAGACCATGAAAACACATTTTTTTTTTCCTTTGATTCGTTTTATCTAAACGTCTTGGGTAGCTCCATAAATGGGATTGTTGATAATAGCTATGCACATGTTTTCTTTTCAACTGTCTCCCTGGTAAGTAACTGGTGGTTTTAGAAAGAAGCTTTTGCATATTAGCAGTGGGCGTTCAGAGCCGAAGGTTGAGCAGCTGAGGCCGACTCCAAATGACCTGAGACAATGCTGCCATGTGAGAAGGTCTCAGGTTCGGAACAGTTGATAATGCCACAAAAGGGTTTTCATGAGTTAGGGCATGGGCTTACATCTATATATTGTCGCTAACATTCCTAGCTCCTACACACACACACACACACACACACACACCCCTGTATCTCAGTCTTGGTGGTTAGGTAGGGAGAAGGTACACTTTGTTACTGGACTAGGCAGGGGAGCCTATTTTGTACCTAGAAAGAATGAAATTTCCTTTTGAAGGCAACTTCTCTATGACATATCATTTCCTGCATTTTGCCCAAATTGCTTTTGATGGCGATACTTTGTTGACATCAAAGGTAAACTACCAGTGAGGAGTCCCAAGACTCTGAGTAGACTACCAGAAAGAAGAGCCGACAGAATACAAGGAGTCTTACATCTGAAGGGATGGTTTAAAGAAATCAGAGTGGTAAGACTGTAGCTTATGCCCAAGAAAGCTGCTCTGAGGATAGCAGCCAAGGCCTGAAACTGCTCTAGAAGCACAAAGTACTTTGTGTGTGTGTGTGTGTGTGTGTGTGTGTGTGTGTGTGTGTGTGTGTGTGTGTGTGAATGTGTGTGTATGTGTATGTGAATGCATATGTGAATGTGTGTGTGTGTATTGTGAATGTATGTGTGAGTTGTGTGTGTGAGTATGTATGTGAATGAGTATGTGTGAATGAGTGTATGGGGGGAGGATAGAAAGAGGGTCATCAGCACCTATTGTGTCCCATAACAGTTGACAGGAACTAGCCCACAGAAATCAGATTACTAAACAAAGAGCTCTGTCTTGTTCACTTCAGTTGTCTTTTGGGAGGAAGTCAGGAAATAGGTGCTCAGATGACTGCTGGAGTAGCTGGATTGTCCAAGAGGAGCCTAGAAGATGAAATGTCAGTGCAAAGGGGAATGTCCCAGAGTAGGGCATGGACGGGAATGAGGTCATTGTAGAGACTGTAGAGAAGTCAGGACAAAGAGAGGGGAGCTGGGAGCAGCGTGTGAGAGAGGAGAAAAGAACAGACAACCTTGTTTCCTGTGATGCATAAATTATAAAAAGGAAAAGTTCTTTAGCTCCTAGAAGTGCCCAGCTATGAGCCTAGAGAGGCAGTGTTTGTGAACCAGACCATAACAGGAGCTGAAGAAAGCACCTATCGAAAAACAAAGGTGTGAAATAATACATTTGTTTTTGAGACAGCAACCCTGTGTCTCAGAATGGTCTTCAACTTTCTGCGTTACCAAGAATAGCCTTGAACACCTGATCTTTCTGACCAGCACTCAGGGGCTGGAGTTACAGGCATATGCCACCACTTAACTGTTCTGTGTGGTATTAGGGACTGAACCCAGGACTCTCTCCATACTAAGGAAACAGTCTGCCAGCTAAGCTCCGCCCCTAACCCTGAAGTTACGCAGTTCTGTAAGGAAGGTGTACAGTGTGCATGCACTTTAAAGAAAGTGTGGCGTGCATGGAATCCTTTGAAGAGTTTTAGCTTATGTAACTAACACAAGCCTTTTTAGACTTCTTATTATCTGGCCATATTTGATCCTGTAAATTTTGAAAAGAAATAAGGATATTGGTCTGTCTGCCACTTTCTGGAGTCTTCTCCAAGTATCGTCGTCTCTGCCTCTGTCCCCACGACAGGACTTCTCACAGTCTTTTCCGAAGTCTGAAGGTGCCACTTCTTGGAAATGGACTGTTACCAATTTGTTTACTGCTCTTCTGGGAAACACGTCTCCCGGTTGAAGTGATAATAGTGCCAGCGCCCTGTGTATTGCTAAAAGACTCAAGGGAGAAACTATGTTTTACAACCCATGGAAGGTTAGAAACAGTTTCTAAATGTTTCTTTAGGGCTTCAGAAGAAAACTTAGAACAAGTCCATTAACCACCTTGTTCTAATTAGAACACATTAAAGCCAATTATGACTGTGAATATTCACAAAAATGAGTGAGTAACCAAAAATGGGTAGTTTCCACATAAACGTTACCACTGTCTCCGGTTTAAGTGGAGAGGCAGCAATCTGTGTGGACATAGGATGCTAATTCTACTTCTAGTACTCAATGTCATTTCTCTTTTCTAGACTCTCTTTAAAGGATTGCTGTATCACCCTGTCCCCGGGTCTCTCCCCCAGGGTACATGTTTGTTTGAATGGCTTCTAGTGTTGATGCCAGGAGCCCCCCACATCAAAAATCCTTGACCTTCCTTGACCTCAGAGCAGGTACTCAAGCTCTTTCAGTATTTTGAACTTGACTTGGATGAAAATGGACTTCTGAGGAAGCCGTGGGGCAGACAGTGTAGACTGGATTAGTAGCCATGGCTTTCACCATGTATGACAGACTAAGGGTGGCGTGCCAGAGGGAGCATAGAAGGGTGGGGGCCCAACAACCCACATTACATTGGCAGCTGTGTCCATGAACACAGGGCCTGCAGTCCCAGTCAGATCTCCTGATGGCCCTTGCCTTGACTAAACTCGTAAGGGTGCTGAGCCAGAACCACCTGTCCAGCCACCCCAGTTTGTGATCCACCGAGATAATCAGCAGTTTGTTGTTGCTGTAAGCTGTCGTACACATAGATGGAAAATTTGCTGCATAATGATAGATAACTAAGAACAGAGAAGATGAAAAGGAAACACTCTGAAGAGGCCCCTGGTGAATCTGCTCCAATAGTGAGGGGTGGTGGGCATCCTGTAAGAAGAAACAGTCATGGGAGGAACTGCAGGTCTTGATTTAGAATCTGAAGCCTCAGGATCTTAGGTTCCAGGCAGAATGACTACTGAGGACTGGGTGTGAGAGAGGCGCCTTGTGTTCTCACAGGTAGACAGAGTTAAAGGGTCCCATCTGTAGTCAAGCTGGCTACCCTACTTCCTGTTGGCACTTATTAACTGCCTTTTTATTAGCTTTTATTTTTTTTCATACACTATCTTTCAATCATATTATTTTCCTTCCCCTCACTGCCCATATTTCTTGTAGGTCTACTTTGAGATCATTTCAGATTCATAAAAATATGTAACGGAAGTTCCCAGAAGAGGCCTCACATTCTCCTCCCGGCTTCATCAAGTATTAACATGTTATGTTCAGGCTGTGGGAACGCCGCAGTCCGCAGGGTGCTTAGCTTGTCAGTATTCTGCATCAAATACAGGATGAAGAAACTGTGACAAACACCATGAGAGCCCAGCTCCAAAATATGAATAATATTTCACAGAGAACACCGAACTCTCAGTTTCACAAAAATAAATCCACACAGCCATGTTCTCATCCTCTGCTCTCTCTCTTCCTTGTTTCTGTTTTTTTCTCAGGTCGTGCAGATCTGTCCCCACTCCTACTACACACACACACACACACACACACACACACACACACACTCACACACTCACACACTCACTCACTTCCATGTCAAGCTGTCTTTTCCCAGAAAATGAACCTATCCTAGATCATTTTCTTTTTCAAAAGAAAAAAAAATCAGCAGGAGCTGGCATGCCAGCATAAAGTTTCTCAATTTTATTTTCTCAATATTTTATTAAATGATATTTCCAAAGTGAACGACCTCCTTCCTTCATCCCCAAATCAAGAAGATTCAAGCATTTGATCATGAATTTCCGGAAAAATTAGCAATTCAGGCTATAGCCATTGTGGGGGTCTGGGGAGATGGCTGTGGGTAAACTGTCCACTGAGCAAGCATGGATCCCTCAGTTTAGGTCTCCAGGACCCATGTATTAAGCCAAGTGTGGCACGCATACCTGTAACCCCAGTGCAGAGGCAGGCAGAGGTAAGAGAATCCCTGGGGTGCTCGGGTTCACATTTGCTGAGATAATGTCTCAAAAAATTAAGGTGGAAGGCAATCAAGAAAAGCAGCAGATGTTGCCCTCTGTCCTCAACATGCACACATGCACACCTGCATATACCACCATAATGATGTGTACACATAATACACCACACATACACACACACACACAAAGAGGGGAAAAAGATTACTTTACCATAAAAAAAAGAAAAAAAAACCATTCAAACAACCACTTTCCCCACTTTGTCTCATGACATAAAAGGATTTGTTTTCAGAACTCAGACTTAATGCAAAGCAAGTAATGTTCCCAGGAAAATACATTAGAACTCACGTGTGCCACTTGCGTTCTTCTCTTCAGCTCCTACAGCTAAGGCCCGGGAGACAGAGAAATTGCAACTTTGTATCCTCTGTATAGAAGACTGTCTGGAAAGAGCAGAGCTGTTAACTGACCTAAAACAGTGTGACAGGCAAGTTTCCTCCTAGGTGTCACATTTTGCAATAATTGATCCAGAAGCTAAGTATGTATTCTCTAAGATACCTATCTAGAAACGAAGAAAGCTCATCAGAAGGTTGTCTTTTGACTCTTTGGAAGATGTAGTTGCCAAGGAAATAAGGAGATGTTTCCTCTCCATGTCAAGGACAACAGCTACCTGTAACCACCTCCTGTCGAGGCCCCCAGGCCCCTGTGCCAGCTCTCCAAGGATGATCTGACCCTTGAACCATACCCTTTACTCGAGGTTGCAAGGAACATGGCCAAGCCAGCTGCCTGACTAGTTCCATAAAAGGTGGGCCTGAAATTCTGCTTCCAACTTTATAATTCTTTTTAATGTCCATGACTGAAGAGAAGAGGGAGACAGCACACAGTGAACTGGCAAGACCGAAGGAGTTCCCAGTGTTTGCATTCAGCCTGAGTGCTGTGATTGTCATTGAGAAGGAACTTCCTGCCCGTCCCTGGGCCTGTCAGTTGCCACTGAATCCAGCCAGGCTCTTATTTTTGTTCCTGTGTGGGCTTCTGCAGTTCCCCAGTGCCCTGATGCAGCACTTTACTCTTATTGGACAAAACAATAGGCAGCATCCACACATACTAGCAGCTCCATAAATAGCTAACTGAATTATTGAATTGGGCCTTTACTTACACATGAGAGCTAGATTTGGAGTCTTCAGCGCTCAAAAAAAAAAAAAAAGAAAGAAAGAAAAGAAGTCAGGCCTGGCTATGCGAGTCTGCAGCCCTAGATCCTAAGAGACTGCTGGCCAGCTAGTCCAGCCAAAATGGCGACATTGCCAAAGTATGGCGGCAGCTAGGGGGGGTCAATGTAGCTGAGTGGTAGGAAGGACAGGCATAGGCCAAACATTCGCATTGTAAATGTAAAACCTTCCCTGTAGAGTTTGCCTTTCCCACACAGCAATTATATGTCATGGTGAGTGCATACACACACACACACACACACACACTATAGTTTATTTTTCAGAACATAGTTGTGGCTCCATTTTTGCCAGTGTTGTTTTCACTGTACATAAATGACCAGGAGCAGCCAGAAGCAAATCCCAAGTCCCGGGTCATATTTATTCTCTTTTTACTACCATATGCAAAGTTTCAGAAAACGGAACTTTTCCTACGAGAAATGGTATTGTCTTGCAAAATCTTCAGCTACCCTACAGGCAATCTGCCTTGAGTCTACCCTGTTAAAGGTCAAGAGAAGTCCTCTACTTTGTCTTTGTGTGGTTACCACCTTCTTGGCACACAACACAGAGAGGATATTTTTGACTCCTCGCTGACATGAGTTACAGGACCTGGTTATGAAAACCTTCTGCACAAAAACAAACAGAAAGTGACCAGAACAAATTAGGGCTGGAGGAACTTGGAAGCCGTGTAAGAGCTGTGAAGCCATCCACACACCAGGAGTTCAGGATGCGTCTTGAGAGCCCTCCAGAATTTCAGTGAATACACCTTGGGATGTGTTTTGTTTTCATGAAAACGTACCATGATTGACAGCATGAAGAAACATGTGAAGATGGGACTGTATAAAAACAAACCAGAATATGTACCCCAAAGGTTAACTTGCATTTCTACAGCTCCATCAAAGTATGAAAATTGTTCTTGTCCTGTCTGTTTTAGAAAATTAAAATGAAGTAATGGACAATTCTCCATCTTCCGAGGAGAAAAATAAATTTTGCACCGTTCATACATATCTATTCATAATATTCTCTGGTCATGTTTCTAGAACATGATATCGTACCAATAGCTTACCCGCTACCTGCTACACTCTCGCTCATTCATGCAACAAGTCTTTATGGAATTCTCATTCAGCAGCAACACACTGAACTCTTGGTGTATATACAGAGCTAAAGAAGACAGCCACAGTAACTTAAACAAAGGGGAGGGGGGCAGATTTAAATCTCTATTAAGCTACCTTGGGTCAGAAGCATAACAGAGCTGACCTACTTCTCTTTCTTTGAACGTTCAAGCAGGATGCATGCGAGTGTATCAGTGAAGTAGCCTAAGATTAGCCATTTAGTAATGTAAATGTAAGTCTTAGAGATGACTATAAAGATTGTGGAGCAATAGACTGAAACAATCAGATTCAGGAAAGGCACACTCTGCATCCTTCTCGATTGGGTCTATTTAGATGTTGCCTGGGTGAAACTTTGAAAGACAAGGAAAAGCAAGGAGGATTTCAGCACCCAGGTTACATGAAAATAGGTTACAGTAGGTCCACGATGTTCCAATGGGACTGGGCCAGAGAGCTCTGGTAACCAAGCACAGCATTTAGCTTAGTCCTCTCAGAGGGGACGGACCTTCTGTAACAAGTCCATACAGAATATCTGTTTTAGTTAGGGTTTTACTGCTGTGAATAGACACCATGACCAAGGCAAGTCTTATAAAAGACAGCATTTTCATTGGGGCTGGCTTACAGGTTCAGAGGTTCAGTCCAGTATCATCAAGGCAGGAACATGGTAGCATCCAGGCAGGCACGATACAGAAGGAGCTGAGGGTTCTTCATCTTCATCTGAAGGCTGCTAGTGGAAGACTGACTTACAGGCAGCTAGGGTGAGGGTCTTAAGCCCAGGCTCACAGTGACACACCTACTCCAACAGGGCCACACCTCCTAATAGTGCTACTCCCTAGGCAAGCATATACAAACCATCACAATGGCCATGACAATTTTCACTCTCTTCCTTCCTGCATGAGACAAGAGTCACAGCAAGAGACTGTGGTTTAGTCAGGGTTTCTATTCCTGCACAAACATCATGACCAAGAAGCAAGTTGGGGAGGAAAGGGTTTATTCAGCTTACATTTCCATACTGCTGTTGATCACCAAAGGAT
>NC_034610.1:44274039-44277368 GCF_900095145.1 Mus pahari | reverse complement strand
AAGCTCCTTTCTCTGTGATAACTCCAGCTGTGTCAAGTTGACACATAACTAGCCAGTACAGTCTGATATTCCAGTTTTGTGTCCATCCATGCTTGGGTTTGGGGTGATCGTGTGAGCTTCACAGCCTCCTACCCCCAGCCTCCAGTTCCCTCTTTCTACATTGGCCAAGGTGATCCTTCATAGGTACGATGAGTTTAGACTGAACACTTAGTTCAGAAACCTGCAAAAAGCAAGAGTGCAAATCCTACTTGTTGATTTGTCCCCCCCAAAGACCTCAAAGCCATTTCTTATGAATGAGAAAGAGCCAGTGGGCACCACAGATGGGAAATATTCGTTAACTGGCCAGCTTGCCTGATGCACTGTTTTAGCATTCGTGCTAGCCACACAAGGTTTGGAAGATACATCCTGCTGTTTCCATGTCTCCATATTTCATGGAAGTAAATCTATTAAGAGTAAGAGAGAAAAGCAGAGAGGGGATGAGGGAGGGAGGGGGAGAGAAGAGAGAATTTTAAGTTTTGAAAAGAAGTTTAATATTGCTGACTTGAGAAAAGAACACTGTCTGGGTAATGTTTAAAAAAAATAATAATGATAATAATAATAATAACAACAACAACAACAGCCATTTCCCAAAGAGCTGCATAGGTACTTTATGTGAACTGAAACCAAAAGGGGAGAACAACATGAAAACGTGCATTACTGCTTTTTTTTAAAAATGATTTTTAAAAATGCTTTTAAATTGAATTCAAACACAGGAGGTAGACTGTTTGGTGTGCCTGTCAGTGTGGGACTGACTGGGTTTGACATTGTGGCTCTGGGGTTGGTTGGTGATTCTGACCCTCCCCTAGCGACCTCATTTGAGACTGTCCTGCGCTTAGGGGAGGGAAGTCTCCTAGGACCCAGCAGGCTGCCCTGCTGAGGAGCACCCATGGCCAGCTCCTGCCCACTGAAGGAGGAGATGGGTGCATTGTGTTGAGGAATCCAGCTAGAGAAACAAGCACCGTTCTTGGGAATCGCCTCTTCTCCAGGCTTGGGAGGAAACATAGATCATTCTTAAGTGAAGTCTGTGCTCATGTGCGAAGAACCCTCTGAGTCTCAAATTACTTAAGTTCCTTAAAGCTGCAATGAAAATACTCAATTAATTCCAGTGACCAGATAAACCTGCTTGCTTTGTAGTAGCGCTTAAGTTTCACTAGGAGAGAGAGAGAGAGAGAGAGAGAGAGAGAGAGAGAGAGAGAGAGAGAGAGAGAGACCTCGCTGCCTTTAGTCACTTCCTAATTACACTAATTTTGTTTGAGTGATATGTTGGGCTTTGGGGGAGGGGAGAAGAAGGGAAGGAAGGCTACAATACGAGCCCTTATTCTCAGTCCCAGACAGCACAGGAAATCCTCAATTAAGCTGTATCACTGCCCTCAGCACTCAACAGACCGCAAGCATTATATTTAATATTCTTAGACTCATAATAATGGTTTTATGTGACATGGCAAAGTTAAGTCGTTCCTTCTATACTCTCCTTTTCGCCTGTGATTGCAGAATCCATGCTTCTTGAGAGAAATTGAAGTTAAGAAGAACAGATCGTGAAAGTTTAAACTCTCTCCCCGTCTCCCCTAGATTTGTGAATGCTTGTATCCCTCGGTGTGTATGCATGCACGGTGCCATCCACTTTTTTTTTTTGAGACTCCATCTCTCAATGGCCTGAACCTCACCAAGTAAGTTACTTAGGGACAGAGAGCCCCAGGGACCCACCTAACTTCACCCCACTCGCCGCCCCCGCCCCTGCCCCCACCCCTCCTTCTCAAGCACTAATTTTAAAGGCAAGTGGGCCAGTACACTCAGCCGGGGTGGGAGGGTTGTGTCTTTGCTTTGTTTGTTTTAACTTGACTCTAGGGATCAAACTCATGTCCCTGTGCTTAGAAAGCAAGCCACCGTGTCTGCTGCGCTATCTTCCTAGCCCTCTCTTAAATAGTGCTCCTGTAATGATTCCCACTGCTAGGGAAAATGCTGCGGGATGTCTCTGGGAATTACTCATTTCATAAGAGGGGAGGACTTCTGCTTGACAGGACTGAGAGGGTCCCAAACCAAGGAAGAAACCGCAGTGTAGACAGTGGAGACAGTCTGCCCACAGGCACCGCTCTGCCCGGCACTCTCTTTTCTGGTGTTAGGTCTGATTTAGAACAATGTCTTCCTTGTGGGCACCCTTAAAGGTCGGCGGGACCCTGACAATTAGAAACTTGGCACATTGCCTTCTGAACTGGTGGCCCTCTAAAGGTCTGGAACTAATGTTCTTTCTACTCTGTTTGGTCCCCAGGCATGGACTAAGAACTGTTTGTTTTGGGAGGTCTTTCCTACCCCCATTATCTGAGTGACCGGTGACCTAGAACCCAGAGGATAACAGTTGTAGACTGTGTGCTCACTTTGTGATAAGCTTTTGAGAAGCGCCACCTCCCCAGCAGGAACTGCGCAGCCTGCTGGGAAGGAAAGAAGCAAGGCATCTCACTCCTCCATTCTCTGTACTGGCCTTGGGAGCGGAGCAGAGAAAGAGCCAAGGTAGAAATACCCCCAGAAGCGGTGTGGGTTTCGCTGACTGCTTCTCTCCTCCTGCAATAAGAAATAACTTGGAAGACTAAAGATTCTGGCAGCATCCTCCCTTGATGGACCATCAAAACATGCCTAAGAGTTTGCACTCGTCCTTCATGTTTACGTGTCTATACTAATCTAGAGCAGGACTGAGCAAGTAGCCAAGAGGACATCATTCTTCCAAATTCAGTGACCCTGATTATTATCCCTCAACTCCAAGCGAGAAGGAAGCCCATAAACACCAACCTCTCCGTGATTCCAGTGTCAACTAGAGCCTGCACGTCTACCAAGCTTTGTTATCAAAGTTTCTCAAAATGTTACTCATTCATTTAAAATACTTTTAGTTACAGAAAGAAAGAATCTCAGTGATGACTGCTCCTGGAGATCTTACTTTAATGCTAAAGTTAATTGATGCTGATGTGAGAAAGTCATCATTATGATCTTTGAGTACCTCAGACAATAATTAAATTGCTACAATTATCTTTGCACTCTCTCTTACACACAGAATTTATCTGAGTTCATATGATATGATATGATATGATATGATATGACATAATTTTATATTAGTCCATTTGTGCTACTATAAGAAAATGGGTTAATACCAATGGCTTGTGCTGTAAAATCAAGAATTGACAAATGGGACCTCATAAAATTGCAACGCTTCTGTAAGGCAAAAGACACTGTCAACAAGACAAAAAGGCCACCAACAGATTGAGAAAGGATTTTTACCAATCCTAAATCTGATAGAGGACTAA
>NC_034610.1:44252173-44272869 GCF_900095145.1 Mus pahari | reverse complement strand
GAGGCCCCTTGGTCTTGTAAACTTTATATGACCCAGCACAGGGGAAGGCCAGGGCCAAGTAGTGGGAGTGGGTGGGTAGGGGAGCAGGGGCGGGGGGGGCGTCGTGTATAGGGAACTTTCAGGATAGCACTTGAAATGTAAATAAAGAAAATAATAATAATAATAAAAGGAAAAAAAAGAAAATGGGTTAATTTATAAATAGAAGAAATGCCTCGCTTTGTAATTCCTAGGCGGGCTAGATGAAGGCACTGGTTGGTTTGCTCATTGGTAAGCTCTGCTCTCAGCTTCCAAGTGTTGCCACCCCCCAGCACAGACTGTAGAAAAGTGGGCTCCCAGAACATCAATGAGAGCTTCTTTGCCATCAAAAGCCCTCTTGCTCTGCCCGTTTTTAAATACCCACCTCCTACGGCTATCACCCTGACAGTGCCTGAATTTTAATGTGGACACACAAACTACAGCACCTATATCTTGGTCCAGGCCGCTTATTTTTCTTATGCTCTGTTTGTATCCCAGGTGCATGGAGGAGATAGTGAGTGCTTGATAAATAATAAATTAGGAAGAGTTTTGTTTTTTTTTTTTTTCGGGCATCAAGAGTTCTAACTACTGTTAGACCTGATGATTGCATAAAGGGCTGTCGCTCTCATGTGTGGAAGAGGCAGCAGGCAAGCTGAAACCTCAGCTCTAACCTGGGCAGTTAGGGAGAGCTTAGGAGTCTCTCTGGATGGTCTGCTCATCTATAAAAGGAGGGAATGCTGCTGCTATCTTGTAGAGTTGTTATAGGGACTCTAGAAAAATAAGAACATGGAACCTTTTTCAGTCAACACCGAATATCCTTCAAGCAACAAACTTATTTTCTGTTGAAGACAACACACACATATAAACACACACACACACACACATGTAATATACATATAATATGTAAAAACAAATACATACACATGTATATGTATACATATATGTATATATATATATATATATATATATATATATATATATATATATGCACAATTATATTGCCTAAGTACCATAAACAAATACAGGGTATATAATATTCACATATATATGTAAATGCTGTCTAAATACCTAAATCTGTTAAACGCAATATGAAACTATAAAGCTTACAGATAAATGTAATACATGACATTCCCTGGAGCAGAAACTCATTTCTTCACCTTGTCAGTCATCTGTCTCCCATTTGTAGAGGGAACAGCAGGGCAGGCCAGCAAGTGAAGGGCAACAGGTGAAATCAGATGGAGTTGTCTTCCTAGTGTTCTTGAAAGCTAATGGGTTTGAAAACGAAGCTTTGGAGAGGAAAAGGTACTAGAACAAATTATGCTACTCATAGGACGCCAGATAAAATTGTGACATCACCTTCCCCTGGAGTTCAGCCGCACAGAGCTGTTGCTCAGTTAGAACACTACAGTCGGAAGTTCTCACTGACATCAGTAATAGTTCGCTGTCTGCCTCCATCTGCTTCTCTGAGTGTTTCCTTGAATTGTTCCTAGTTTGAGTTGACAGATATTTTTCCAGGATATAATTAGTTGATATTTTCCAATTCAAAAACTCCTCTTTTTCAACAAATGTTCTCCTCGTTGTGGTGGGCAGCAGCCCATTCCTTTACACTGAGCAGGCGTGCTAATATTGAAGCCAGAATATGCCCACAGTGATGGATCTTCCTCCGTTTTGTTTGGGAAAGTTTTTCTGCCTCTCAGGAAAGTGTTTTCCTAACTTTAAACTGAGGATCAGAAGGAAGCTTTCATCTCTCTCAGACATGCCTGGTACTCACTTGAACTTACATTTTTGCCTAACTTGGAAGACAAAGGAAAGGAATGAATAACTCATTCGATTTGCTCCAGAATGTCAAAGGAGATGTCATGAGCGTGAATATTCTCTGAAACTCTTGTCTGCTGGCTCTTCCTCTCCCACCCCTGCTATGTGGGAGGGAGCCTGACTCTGACAGCTGTCTGGAGGAGAGCAATTTTTAGCCATTCTTACCTACAGTTATCTGTCACGGGAAATAGCATGATTTTTAATATGGGGATGGCCTCTTTTTTTAAATGAGGAACAATTCTTTAATCCCAAACTTAGTATTTCAGAGAGAGAGAAAGGGAGAAAATGGGGCCCTGGAAGCCATTGGTAATAAGTACTGGGCTCTCTTTCTAGCCCTAACAAAGTTTCTCATCACTAAGGGGCACCAAGTCTCCAACAGGCTGCCTGTGCCTTCTGGAATCTCTTTAGAGTCTTGGGAGTCTTGTAAACCTTCACGCTGACCAGAGCAACCAAGGCATAATCTCTGCACCGTGTTCAAGGTCACAACCACAAGTGGCCCAGTGGTTCCCGTGGTTGCTCCCCTGAATGCCATCTTTTTATTTTAGTCTCTTGGGTACCCTTCCCCTGCCTCTCCATCTCTTGAGATAAGGTCTTCCCAGTTGATTCCTCATCCAGTGGTCTAGCCTTCCCTACTTAGGTTCAGAAGGAGCAAAGAGCCAAGACAAGAATGCATAAGCCATTAATTTGAGTGTGCCAATTGCTCTTAGAGCAAGGTTAGACATTAAAACAGAGGACACAAATCAGCAAAGAAGTAAAGCCTTAAGCAGGAAGGGTAGCTCTTGGTCTTTATAAAACCATGGAGAATACTTTCCTTTGCTTTTCCTTAATGGACTCAGCTTTGAGAGATTTTGTCTGAAACGCAGCCTGCATCTTACACTGGTTGTCACACTGTTTGGACACCCTTCTACATCATGCCTCTTTTACTGGAACAATAAGTTTTGCTTACTGTTTTCTTATTTAATAACGAGAGCAAATGTTCGCAGGTGTTTTAACCAGCACAACGTGGTAAACAGGGATTATCACAAGCTAGTGATGTTCCAACCCAGGATGAGGGGCTCTGACAGCTTAGAACTCTGGGAAGCCTGATCATTGCATTTTAGTTTTATTAAAAAAGACAAACTTGTTCTAGAAAATCCCCTTCCATTGTTGCTCTCGCTGGTCCCAGGTTTAGAGCCCTGTGGGGGTGAGATTTCAAGTCAGGATTTGTGGAAAAAATAGGTTTAGGATTTTACTTTGTTATTTCCTGCAACAGTCTTAAATGTCTGTGCCTGATGCTCACCTCTCAGTCAACAACAAACAAAATATCTCATGATCCTAAATGCAAGGGTTTTCTATTGCACCTCTCTATAGAATGCTAGATGCTTGCAATCTATAACCCTGGATGGAAAATGAATGGGGGAGGGGCAGAGAGGCAGGAACAAGAGTCAAAAGAAGGAGCACAATGCAGCTTCCCCCATAGAGTTTTGTTTTTTTAACTCTAAGCATCATTCACAGAAATTTGGTATCCATGGAGACAGATGCAGTACATGCTGAGATTACATATTATCAGCAGTTACAAAAAGCTATCTATTCCATCTGATGCTATGTTTAAGATGTGAGAACAGGTTTTGAAAAGAGTATTGAACAATTAATTGAGTCTATGTCTTGTGTAGGTGTGCAAGGAAGGGTAAGACCCAAACTATACAGCAAATGATACTGGATTGTTTATCTCCATGTAAGAGTCTCAATAACCTTTAGTATTCTAGCTATTTTAATATCACCTGTGAAAATGTTTCCATTGTGAATTTAAATGTTAATCCTGCCTGGGGTTAAAGGAAATATTGTCAAGTAGGAGGTGAAATTTTCCTGTGGCCTTTTTCATGAAGGATGATAAACAAGAAGGATGCCCAGAAAATCAATAAGAAGAATATAGCAGCCTTTCAGGCTAGTGACCAAAAAAAAATGGGTAAAGCAGGAAAGGAAAAGAAATAACTGAGAAAGAAGCACTCCACAGTATGTTGACTTTATCAGGGGTCGCCATCACAAAGAGCGAAGAGTGCATTCGGAGGAAGAAACACTGCACACAAGAAACCATTCAAGGGAGATGGTGTGGTGTATGACCAGGACCCAGAAGCTCCTGTGACTTCTGGGAGAATCCATGGAGACAATGCCCTTGGATGACAGCACACAGCAGACACTGTACTCTAGCAGGGCCACTGATAGAGAAGCATACGGGTTCACTGATGGCAGCCAGAGAACCCAAGTCTACCTGTTTCTGTCTCCCTAGAGCTGGGATTACAAGAGCGTGTACTACCATGACTGGCTCTTTTTTATGGGTAATAGGAACGTGTGCTTTCAAGACAAGCACTTTATTATGTGAACCATCTCCTGCCTCATTCGTGTCTCAGTTGTTCAATAAAGTATGTGATTTCTTCCCTCTGGGTTCATATAAGCTAGACTCCTAGTACAGCTGAACCTCTGGAGTGACGCTTGATATGTTTGTAGAATCTTCTTTTGGTCTCTGAGCTAGAGTATCTGATGTTCACATCCATTCTCCACCAACATCATTTATTCATGTTGTTACACAGCTACATATGGGTCGTCTGCTTAATGCTGAGTGCTGTGCCAAACACTGGAAACACATTGCAGAGAAAGCTATGGAGATCTAACCAGTAGTCTTAAAACATTTAATTCCAAGTGATGATTTATGATTGAATACTTAAGAAGACAGTCTGNAAATAATGACTTGTTTCTAATCAGTAGAGTATTCCTAAAGAAAATGTGTGGGTTATCTTTTGTTCAGTGAAATTTAGTTTTCAGTGCTCTCAGGGAGCTAGTTATTTTAATATATCTTGTATAGTTAACAAGCTTTGATATGTGTTTCACCTTTTGCAGTGTTTACCAATTTTATAATGGCTCAAAAAAATCAGTCAGTTTTAAATGCCTGTCTTGAAAAAGACTATAAATGAATTTCCAATTTTAAATGTATAAAGACAATTTCCAGTAAAGAAACTTTTATATAACATTGGAAATGGTGTAATTAACCACTAGATTACTTAATAATTATATGTCTATGTTGAAAAAAATAAATCCCTTATCAATATAAAAGTCTAATCAGTGAGTGAAACAAAATATAAATCATGGAGAAATGCACTGTTATAATGACAAGAAATATATTAGCTGTCCTGTCCAACACAAGACTTTTTTCTTTTAAAAGACATGGTCTTATCGTGTAGCCCTGGCTGGCCTGGAATTCCTAAAGAGATGCCTACTGGATGCTAGTATTAGAGGTGTGCTTCACCACACCTCTAGTTTCCTAAAAAAAAAAATGGGCTTTGCCGAAGTTTTTGCCTTAGGATCTGTGTTCTGTGATGCATTAGTATGCCAGGGCTTTTGTAGCAAAATCCCCCAAGACTGTGTGTCTTATACAACAGAAATTTATTTCTTAACAGTCTGAAAAACAAGATTTAATCACAGTTTCTCCTGAAGTCTCTCTCCTTGGAGAATAGACACCACTTTTCTCTGTGTATCTTCACATGGTCTTACTACTGTGTGCATCTGTGTCCTTCTACTATGTGCTTCTGTGTCCTCCTACTATGTGCTTCTGTGTCCTTCTCCTACTATGTGCTTCTGTGTCTTTATCCTACTGTTGCTTCTGTGTCCTTATCCCACTATGTGTGTCTGTGTCTTTATCCTACTATGTGTGTCTGTGTCCTTATCCTACTATGTGTTTCTGTGTCCTTATCCCACTATGTGTGTCTGTGTCTTTATCCTACTATGTGTGTCTGTGTCCTTATCCTACTGTGTGCTTCTGTGTCCTTATCCTACTATGTGCTTCTGTGTCCTTATCCTTCAGGGTGTCTATGTCCTTACCTTGCCTTATAATGACACCAGCCTTTGGACTAGAAACCCACACCTGTTCCTACTTCACTGTAATTATTCATTCCTATCTTCATTATCATTTCTATCCAAATGATGTTGTATTTGCCTCTAGAAGAAGCAAGATTCATCCTCACCTAAGTGCCAGCATCTTTGTAAGTACTGGCATCTCAGCAAGGATTGTTTCCACATCTCTAGCACCCTTTGCTTCTACTGAAACATCTTCTGCTCACCTCAGGCATCCCCTCTGCTTTACGTCTGCTCGTGGTTCCTTCAGACTTTACATCAGCTGTGACTCTACTGAGAAGGACGCCATTCTTAAGACCGGAGTCTGGTGCTGGTTTCACGTCACTGAGCCGTGGTCCCGGGATGTTACCCATGGCACTGTCTGTAAGTGCAAGTCTTCATTTGTCACAAGATTATTTTGCTGATAAGAACACAGCAATTTCAAAGCCCCACTCGGAAACCTTCAATAATCATGGTCCCTGGTGGTTAACAGTCAAACTCCATTTTTATCTTTTATCATTTCACTGCCATGTGGAGGCATAGCACATTTTTCCTTTCCTACATCTTATATTTCTATCATTCTGAACCTACCAGCCAGTCCCTGAACAGAACCTGTGTCTTCCTGCTTAAGGATAAAGAGACCCTCACAGGCTATGCAGTTCTCCCCATGGGGGCATACTCTTTCTTTTCCCTAAATTTCTGTTGTCTTTTTTCCCTTCAGGGCACTTGTGACCTCTTGTTATTGCTATCATCAAGACATGTCTGTTAAACCTGATGCCAAGAAAAGGACCTTCCAAGACAGAGATCAAATTCCATCAGTCTGTACTCCCAAAGGCGTGCTGAGCATATACTACTGGATCCTTCTACAAATACATTTTAAAAAAAAGTTTCATGAATGTGTTTCACATCTGTAAATGTTCTTAGAAATTCATCATCTTAGAGTACAGGAGGAGGAGAATTGCGTTTTTAAATATTTCAATGGAGAAAATACACAGCTGGAAGGAAAGCGAGAGTGGTCATTTCTCTGAGTCACAGGCTATGGGCTATTTAAGAAAGGAAATGAAAAGGCTAAAAACAAGGTCACTCCCTTTAGATTATTTTTACAAATGATAAATTGCAAAAGATGTGGTCATTTCAAATGCTGTACTCCAAAAATATTCTAAAGTGCATGTTAAATAGTGGCGCCTGCAGAACAGTCATGTCATAGTTTAACTCCAGTAACCTCAACATTTGCATAACTGTGGGGTTGGGAGTCAGATAGAAACCAATCATCATTAGTATTGATGCAGATCTACTGTTATATGGACCCTCACATTTCTCTCCGTTATAAGTGTCAGGGAGAAGAGAATAAATGGCCAACTTTAGGAACCGTGATCAAGTATGTTGAAATCATTAAGCTCTTCCAATTAAAATGTGACAGACAATGTAGACAGCCAGCATTGATGAGCTAATACAAAAACAGAGAACTGACTGACCACGTACATGATCTTGCCTGGGGTGCCGTAGGAAGATACCATACACTCTCTCTGATTGACACAACATGAGCCAATAACCTCACAGCTCTGCAGACTGGGACTCAGTGGAAGGTACCAATGGAGTTGGTGTCTGGAAGAAACTTCCAGACTGGCAGGCAGCAGCGCCCATTCTACCCTCACAACAGAGAAGGTCAGGATAGAGGAACCAACTCTTCCATCTTCTTAAAGGTACAGCTTTATCAGATTTGAGCTCCACTCTTAAAGCTCACTGAGCTTTGATGGACTTCATAAAAGCTTCTCTATCTTCATTCTCCATCTTTCCTAGGGTACCAGATTCACTTTTATCAAAGATATAAATGAATCTCATTCCCAGGGCTAATTCTCCATTTTTATCCAGTTTTTACTTTACTAAGTTGATCATTGAAATACTCCATTAGGCTTGCAAGACACCACCCTCTTATAGCTTTTCTGGGATCTCCCGCTAGCTTCTTCTCATTCACTTTTACCTTTTTTTTTTTTTTTCTTCTAATGACTTAACAGCAGACTGCCCACATCTTTGCACTATGAAATCATTCCATCTGCACTCTCATCAACTGCCATGGTTTGATGGATAAACAATGGTGCACAAACCCACCTAGCCCACAGTGCACTCTCAACTCCAGGCTTATCTAGTCAACTGCCTATCTGATACTTCCATGTAGATATCTCACAGGGAAAGGTATCATGTTAAAACCTTATCCTAACCTGAAAATCTGTACCTCCCAATCTCTCTTAATCAATATTAGCTCTGTTTTTCCACTTGATTGAAAATGTTTTGAGAAACCGTTACTTCCTCTTGGTAAACCCCTTATATGTGTAAACCAATCCATTTCCCAAATGGGTTGTCTTAACAACTTACTGTCTCTGAGATCACAATCTAACCCTAAGGCGACCACTTGTGATCAGTCCCACCAAACGCATTCTGGTTCATGACCACCATGATCTTTGACTTGTGTATCACAACAGCTTCTTTGTTAGGCTCCTTTCTTCCATATTGACCTTTCCATAGTGGCTGGAAAGACCCTGTTAAAGTTAAATCATATCTCGTTTAAAGACCCAAGTCAATTACAGCAAATGTTTAAAAGTTCTTACAGCGACTTAGAACGCCCTCCAAGATCTGCTAGATCCATTGCCATCACCTGTACCTCACCACCCAACCCACCCCTCAAAGCCTTTGTGTTTGTGTCATCCTCTTGTCTGAATGTCATCTGACTTCTGTTCCTTTGTCAACCTTGAGTCTGAACTCTAATATTCCCTCACACTGAGTTCTTGCTAAGATACTTGATAGAGCACAAACCTTTATCTGACTTATTGTCTCCTTATGGGTTTTTCTTTGACAATATATTACCATCCTATGTCCTATACAACCTCACACTCATCAAGAGGACTTATTTTCTTCAGAAGAATCCGAGTTTCATGAGGACAAGACTCCTCCTGCAGTCTTTCCTGTATTAGTGAATGGTGACTCTGTTTAAGCCAATCACCTGGGAGCTGTCATGATTCCCTTTCTGTATTTTAGGTCTTCAAGCTACACACACACACACACACACACACATGTGCACGCATGCACGGCAGTCCTAGAACCTGGGTATTTTACCTGTGCATGTTCAGGCTAAGATGATCTCTCAGCAGTGCAGTGGGACTCATTTCTGGCCCTATGCTTTTGCACACGATCCACAGAAGTCTGTCTTCCATTGAAACTGTCTGAGAGGACCACCCTTCCTGGACGCAAGTTCAACTCTTCCTAGGCGGGTCCTCGGCATACCTCCATGAAGCCATTCCCTCAGTCTCTCTGTTCACTCTCATAAATCATCCATTTCCCTTTCCTAGTCTTTCAGTATGGAGGCATGGACCCGGAATGCACACGTGACCGGCTTCTTGCCCACATTCAGATTTCTACTCCAAGTCTCTTCATCAAAGAGCTTCCCGGTCCATCACAGCCAAAATAGCAAAGCACGAACTCCACGGACGACCACACACGAACTACGCGCTGCTCTAGCATCTGCTGTACTTTATTCTAAAGCCTTTCTTGCAATCTGACATCACATGCTTACTTATCTTTAGGTTGGTTTTGTTTGTTTGTTTGTTTGTTTGTTTGTTTTTAAATGTAAAATGTCACTTAGTAGCCCAGGGTGACCTTGATCCTGCCTCAGCCTCCCAAGTCCTAGGATGACAAATGTGTTCTATCATACAGGATTTTAATTTATTTTTAATCACATCTCTTCACCCTCAAAGTGTAAACCCTGTGGAAGAAAAATACTCTATTCACTATTGTGTCCTCAATGCTAGGATTAGAATCTTTAATTCCCAGGGTTTCCTAAGATCACAGGAGTTAATAAAATTTTAATTCTCATTCATATATATATATATATATATATATATATATATATAGAGAGAGAGAGAGAGAGAGAGAGAGAGAGAGAGAGAGAGAGACTTGGGACTTTTCAATGTTGTGTCTCTCTCAAAATTTTTCTTTACCCAGATCTAAGGAGACATTTGATTGCATAGTCTGAGTCACATGCTCCTATTATAGGCCTGTCATTGGTGTGGGATTAACAGGACAGGACAGAAAACCTAAAAGAGAGAGGAGGAAAAGAAAAATAGATTTTCCTTATAGAATCCAGGGTGGGAGTGGAGTGGGGCGGACTCGGGGGAAGCAGAAACAACAGATGGGAACCTCAGAGATTTTCAAGAGTGGGAAGGAAAATACAGGGATTAGCTGGGGCCCCTGGCAGAGGAACTGTCCCTAAATAGCTGTACCTCAGTACACTCTGGGAGAGGAAGCAGTTACCCCAGGCAAGCCTGCATGGACACACGGTGGGTGTCTTGCCTCTTAAGTGACTTTTGTGGGGAGTGAGCTGGGGTCTCCCTGTTTTAATAGTCCAGAGAAGCTGCGGGAAGGAGGGAGAAGCCAGGGCCACGTGGATTTCCTTTTAGCCTGCACCTTCCAAGGTGCTCCAGCCCATCTGCACAGTATGGTTGCTCTAGGGATTTATTAACAGTTAGTTTTCTAGTTAAAAATAAAAATCAGCTAGTCAGAAATAAGCAACAAGCTGTCACATGCCACGTGCACATCAACTCACACACAGAGCAACATAGGAAGCTTGCTACCATCGCTTGGCTCAACCTGTCTTGTCTTGGTTTTTGTGATTTTTTTTTCTTTTTTTATCATTTTTAAACATCTAAATCCACAGGATGAAAACTCTTAAACCATTGCTTTTGAGGTAGCAAACGTTCCCTGGGGTTCTCCCGACAGTGGGGCACCTCAGTGAATCACGGGCGCGCACACACATTCTTCCCATAGTACAGTACTTTAAAATTAATAGCACACGCTGAGGAAAAACTAAACCCTTTGACGTCACTCTCGAAACGAGGAAACATAAACAGAAAAGGCTCCACTCCAGTAAGCTGCTGCTGGCTCAGAAGCCGATTGGTCTCCGGTTTTCCCTGCCTGTGGCAACTAACAGGCTCAGCCAACCTCCCAGGCTGGCCGCCTGCTCACCCAGCCAGTCGCTCGCTCTGGGCACTGCAGCAGGCTCGGCTCTGTCCCAGCGCTCGCTCGCTCGCTCTCTTGCTGGCTCGACTGGGAGAAAAGTGGTGTCTTCGCCCAGAGAGCCTCTCTCTCCCTTCCTTCTTTCTCGAGCTCTCTGAGTCCTTTGACGTTTCTTTCTTTCCTTTCCTTTTTTTTTTTTCTTTTAAAAAATATTTTCGTTTTCTTTTTATAAAATTTGCATAATTATACTGCTAATCCTGGATGAGGTTGCTGGATTCTGCAGCACAAATCTTCATGAACAAGCCGCACCGCTCAGAGATTTCACAGCAATCAAAGGTCACAGAACTGCCACTATGGTTAAATGTCTTGTTTAATGGTTGAGGTATGTACAACAAATTTAAGCGGCAAGTTCATTTTCCTTGAGAGTTCAGAGTCACAGGGAGACAGGCGTCAGGGTTTTTGTTTTTATTGAAAATGGACCCGGACCTATATATACGTGTATATATATGTATATTTGTCTGTGATTGTTCCTACAGCAACCAGCTTTTGAATTTCCTTCCTTTTTTCTAAGCGAACTGACTAAGCTTTGTCACTTGCCCTGAATTAACTCTTCGAGGGCAACAGGGTTTAGCAGGAGAGTGGGCATTCTCTGAACTTTGAGCCCCCGTAGAGCCCCTCCACCACCACCCCCGCCCCCCCCCCCCCCCCACGTCTTTAAATGAGTGCAGTATTTCTTCTCCATTATAAATTTTAGAATTGGGTCATTTTTTAGTTCTGGTAGGACGGGGCAGGAAAATGTTGGTGAAGGGCTGTGAACCAGTGGAGTAGAAAAATCAGGTTGATTTGTTGATTTGCTTTCTCTTGGGTTTGTTGGTTGGTCCGGAGCAGACCTCAAAATGAAGAAAGTAGAGCTGACAACACAAGGGAACAGCTGGCGGTGAGAGAGAACAGAGGCGATGGGTAGAGGGCTGGGGGGACGGGGGCTGTGAGAAAAATCGACTTTATTATCTTGCTGCATTTTATAAAAAGCCTATTTTTCAATCTCAAAGTTTACAGAAGAGATGCAGATTTGCGTTATTGGGCAATGATTTAAGTCTTAACCATTGACAAAGAAAAATAAAACTTTATTATCACAGCAAGATTCAGGAATCATCTTTTCCTGAAGGGTTTGAAAGCAGAGTCAGATATTTAATTAGGGACTTAAGTGATGGAGTCTGGGGACTAATTAATCATCCAAAAATTTGGCTCTTCGTGTGCTCTGGCCAGAGAACATTGCAAGAGAGGAAATGAGGCAGGCGCATATATTCATGCACAGTAAACTGCCTAGCTCACTAGCTGCTGCAGAAGGCACCACCGAACACAGAGCTAATGTTTTCAGCCACACATTATTCTGTGTCTAAGGGGACGTTGTTGGGAACCTTCCCTGTCTGACAGTCAATTTTTATAAAAGCAATTCAAATAGTACTGAGTTACCGTAGGCTTCCTTATCTGAGCGTTATGCAATAACAGATGAGACAGAATTATTTGAAACCATTCCCTCCCTGCTCCACAGTTTCTCTAACTTGTTCTCCTTAAAGTTTCTATTCTCAACACTGAGAACTAGAAATCTGTGAAACTAGGTCAGTGATCAGTAGCCCTGAGAACACAGGCATAAACGCTGTGTTCTCAAGGGTTAACAACAGTTAAGTGCCTAGTGTACCTAGCTAAGAACAGCGAAACTATTAGCTGGGAGCTGCAGAGGGTGTGCTGTGAATGGACAATCGCTTTTCCGAAGCGCCTGCTGGGGAACAAGGACTTTGTGTGGCATGAATGCACGGCTGCAGCTCCTCCATTTCCTCTGCTTTATCTTTTATTGCTGGCTGGCGTAACAAAGAGGTGCCAGTAAAGCTGTCTTGAGTGACATTTGCCCCAGTAAAAGGATGAAGTCCCCTTTTATTCCAGTAGGAGCTCAAAGTTAACTAGCAACTACTCCCAAATCCAGATTCTCCTGACGAGGCTTTCCACCTGACTCGGAGCTATCTGAGTTCAGAGGGTCCACTCAACTGAGCATGTGCCAACGTCAGGGAAGAGGAGCATATTTCAGCAAAGTGGCTTTGGAGAAACTATTTATTCGAATGAAGCTACTTAGGACAAGGATGGAAAAATCCAAGATGTGTCAGAGACAGGTGTCAGTTTAAAGAAAACAACGTCACCAGGACACCTTTTAACACTGTCCACTGTGTTTGGCACGAAGCCAGCCATTGTTGGAACTGAACAAAAATCCCTAGCTAAAATATTTGCCGAGAACTTGCCAAGCATACCTTGTAAGTGACCGAAAATAACTTTAAACCGGGAATTTTTAACTGTTTTGAGGAATGATTTTTTTTTTTTTTTTTTTGGTGTTAAATTCCACATGAAAATGTAATCTAGACGCTGTCAATGATCAAGGCGAGGACATCCCGTTGTTGGATAGTGTTATTCTCAGCCAGAAGGAGGGTGTACACGGAAAACTAATCAAGCTTTGTCCAAGTGGGAATGTACCACCTGGCAGTGCCTCTGTCCAGGAACCATTCTTCCAGGGTCTAACTTGCTCATTTGCCAGACTAAAATCCCAAGGGAAGCAGCTTGTTGACTCACATGGCATAGTGTTGGAAGGAATTTATTAAGCAAGAAGCCAATCCAGCTCATGTCTACAAGTACTTCATTACATTAAAGACAACTGTCACATTTAAGCATCAGAGAGAATTCTTGAATATCTAGTTAAGAGCTGTTCGATGTAGTTTATCTCACAATTAGGAGGTGGCATATACCTTAGGAAGGAGCACTCCAGGTACATGAACCGTCCCAAGAATTCACCGTGCTGTAGTTCACATAGTCCAGTGGGGTCTCGAGTCAGGTAGGAGTATTTCTTAGCAGGTACAGCTCCCTGAGAAAACAGAACGTTGGCATTTGAAGATGAACCTAGTCCCTCACACTGTAGTGAAGCCATTCCCATAACTGCTTTATGATGGTAGCACCCTCATTTCCTTAACATTTGCGCTCCAGGAGCACAGCTTTCTCCCACAGGAGTGTCCTGGACGCTCAGCGCCAGGCCCCTCCAGGCATCCTTGCCATCACTCATGCCATGGTGCCTACTCGGTTCCTTAGTAGACTTGAAAGTGCTTGATACTGAGATGTGAGGAGAAGAAAGAAAGGAAACTGTAGGGACCCAAGGTGAATAACGTCTATATACCTGGCATGTTTAGAAATTTAGCAAGAAGGAAATGTATCAATGTTCTAATGTTAAGTCAAAACATTTCCCACCCCAAGGATTATTTAACCATTTGAACAAGTCAGCTTTTAATTAAGAGAGTGAACTGAAGGGAGTAGTGGCTAGGACCCTCTGGTCCAGGACTCACACCCTCATTTAGGCAGCACCCAGCTGGTGGACACCAAGCCCTATTCAGTCACCCTGACCCGAGTGTTTTTATCTGTACTACAAACCATTGCATTAGATTATTTCTAACATTCCTTTAGGACAAACTTTTTATAGTGCTTTTACTTTCAACCGGAGGTTTGTTGTTATTTGTGAATGTGAAAAGTGACAAGCCTTTAATCAAAAAAAAAAAAAAAGTCACAAATGAACCACTGCTGCTGTTCATGCTCCCAGCGTGTCAAACAAACCTGAAGAAGATACGAAGGCAGGTTGGGGTTGGAAAGATGGCTCAGTGGATAAAGTACTTGTTGAGCAAGCATGAGGTCCCGAGTTCAGATCCTCCACACTCACGTCAAAGCTGAGCATGACAACACGTGTCTATAACCACAGCACCTGAGGGACAGAAACAGAAGGATGATGGGAGCTCACTAGCTGGCCAGCATAGCCCAAAAGGTGAGCAGCTCTGGGTTCATAAAAGGACTCTGTCTTGTTAAAACAAAACAAAACAAAACAAAACAAAACACAAATAAAAGCCATAACACAGAAAGAACTAAACAAACAAAAACAAAGAGTCATAGGGAAGACCCTGGACGTCAAACTCTGGTCGTTCACAAGCACATACAATCACACATTCACATTTGCACACGATATACCATAGGCACACACACACAGGCACGCACAAAGTTTGGAAGGGAGATGTGAAAAGAAAAACTATGCAGAAGAGGCAGCTGAAAACAAGTTAGACTGCAAGGAGTGCGTTTGTGTTCACATTGGCACCTAACACGGACAGGTAAAGAGATTGTTATTCTTTTGTGGTGGTGATCCTAAAAACTAGCACATTGAGGAGTGCCCAGGCTTTGCCATAAATTGACTTGCTTTATTCGCCAGTCTAAGATGGAGGCTAAAACTCAAGCATGGGGTTGTCCTCACTGTTCCTTGAGGTACAGGAAGAATCCCTTGGGGGAAGTTAAGAGCAGCCCCAGATCCCAGCAGCCACTTGACAGGAATGGGGAGGACTGGCAGCCGTGATGTAATGTGATGTCTATGCCATGGGAAGCCCTCAGCCTCTGGGAGCTTCTGACAGTGTCTCCAGAACTTCCTGGGTCACTTATGTGAGAGTGTGGGGGTAAACTTTTTAAGTCCTAGAGGCCTTGGTTTCCTTGTCATTAACGCTCATTGGTACCTTTGTGTTCCATTCTGCTATTTATGCTGACAGGGTTCATACTGAGCCATTAGCCTGAGCGGAGTATTTCCACCTCTCCCATCCCCTCAATTCACCACCCCTCTTTATGCTTCAGCACCAGATACTTATTTAAGTTTATATAATTCTTCCTCTAAGGTAATCACATCACCAGGAAAAGCCAAAGCAATCACAAGCCATGGGCTTGGAGAATTTCACCCAGAAAGACTGTGGCTCCCCTGGGAAAGTTTTCTCTGTTCACCATATTTATCTCTCCTGTGAAGTGGTACCCCTCTGCTGGAGAATTTCTTGAGACAGCAAAGGGGCGTGTTTTGTGTTGGGGGCAGATGGGACATCCACGTTGTTAGACAGGCATCTTTCTCATAAATGCCAGTCATCCTTAAGTTTCTACATTACTTCCCTTGGCATTGATCACACTCCAGTCCAGATTTCTTTAGAGAATAACTAAAAACACTTCGTGTCTACTGTGAGGCCTGAGCAGGTACTGGTGCAGGCATGCTGCTTCATCTACTGCTGGGCTTCGATGTAGTTCATGGATCCTAAACCAGACACTGCTCCATCCTGTGTGGCCAGGACAGCTGGCGTCTCTGCCGAGTAAAGGTTTACAGTTAACAGCTGAAGCTTGGAGGGTGAAGAAGGGATTTGTTATTTCAGATAAACCTAGAAAGAGCTTGCCAGCACACAGAAGTCTATTAAGCACAGGTGATTCTTGATAATATTCTGTAAATATCTCAATATGTTAAAAAAAAATCCTATCAACAACACTGTCTGGACAGCATTGAGATTTGTGAACAGTTCAGAGTATGAAAATGATAACTGAAGCCAATAATCCAGTACTTTTGTCCAGCTCTAGAGGCTTCTATCCTCCCTCCCTCCCTTTGTACCTCCCCTTCCTCTTTACATTGTTTCTCCACCCCTCCTCTCTCTTCTGTCCTGACCTCCCTTCCCATGCCCTCCCCTTTCCTCCCCTGCCCTCCTCTCTCCTCTATCTTTCCCTTCCTTCCCCTCCCCTGCCCTTTCCTCTCTCCTCCTCCTCTTCTTTCCCCGTCCTTCCATCCTCTCCCCTCCCCTCCCATTCCCTCCCTGTCCCTCTCCCCGCTCCCCTCCCATCTCTCTGTCATCTGTAAGGGGAAGATGAACAAAATGAAGGGTCACACAAAGGTTTTGATGGTTTTCAATACACAAAATTTAGAGTACTGTTTGCTGTAATTTTCTCCTTTCTAGTAACTGCTGTGCCCATTTAAGGGGCGTCTAAGAGTTGGGACTCTGGATCATCCCTCTGGCCACTGCTGGTTAGGGATGATGAACATGTTTCTATGGAGCCAGGTATAGATATGGGAGGTGATTATAAGCTTTAGTTGGTCAAATCTTGATTTCTACAGATAATATTGATCAATAGCTCTCATACCTTCCAACTCTATCAATCTTAGTAAAAAAAATACAATTATTTTTGCATTTTCACATAAAAATCAGAAATTAACTGAACCCAACCATAAATGAATTATTATTTTATATCAAGGCAATTAAATACCATTGTTTCTTAAGAGAATGAAGCAGACCTACACATGAAAGATCTGTAGGGATTTTTCAGATATATAAAACAGAACAGCATCTACATTGATATTTGTCTAAATATGTGGAACATTAGTATATTCTCCGAGAACATCTCTGGAAGTCTAGATTAAAAAGTATAGAAAAAAAATACTTCTAAGAGGAGAACCTGAAACGCAGAGGAGAAAACTTAGCTTTTGTGGATTCTGTAGAGTTGTTCATGTTTCCCCTACACACTGCAATTACAGCAGAAACCATTTTGCTGATGTGTTTGTGACACTGCCTGTTATCTGACATTGAAAACAATGTTAGAAAATGAAGGGGAAGGGATTCCTATTTGGCTTTGAATTTATATTATGTGTTTTTGAAACTGCCAAAAAAGAGAGAATGTTCTGCAAGTAAGAGTCGTGGACAGGAAATTACTGATAACTCAACAGTGTAGAAAGCTCTGGAAGTAAGGGTCATGGACAGGAAACATGGAGACCTTGGCGAGGCAGAATGTTCTGGAAGTTAGAGTTGCAGATAGGAAGCACGGAGACCTCGGCAGGGCAGCTTGGGTAACTCGGGCAACCGTCATCTCCCTAGCTTTCTTTCCCTCAGTATAGAATGAGGAGCTTTGTCAAGACCAAAGTTCCTTTCAGCTTGGCATGGTGTTCATGGAAACCTTCTGACTCTACCTATAGATGTTATATAGTTTGCTGGTTTGAGCAATCAGCTAAATTACCTGCTTTAAAATTGGTTCAGTTTCACTTAACTTTCAGGTTAATAAAGAACAAAAAGCTTATAATTTTCCCAAATTGTCTTGAAGGAAACTATGTATCCTAGGGAAACTTTTAAAGTACATTTATAACATAATATCAGTTATTTCAGAAAACATTATTTATATTAATATGTTGGAGTGGTAGGCAAGCAAATAACTAATGCTGGTTTGGTTTAAATATGATTTATGCATTTCTTGGTTTTCCATGAGAGGAAAAAAAGCCCTTCATTTCCCTTCCCCATTGTGCCAATCTCCAGCTGTGTCCAGTGAGAAGAAAGAACTCAGTCATTCGTGAGTGTAGACAGCATTCTCATGAGAGGGAATGCCTTGACAAGATGGAGGTCTAAAGAATGTGTCGATTTAGAAAAGGTCATTAACTCTAGAAAGAGTAGTTTCCGGTGTGGTGGAAATGTGCCTCTTCCTGAGTCCTTCACACGATTGCCTCATACTTTCAAAGAAACGAAAACATCATTTCACTTTGGCTTTCCATTCAGTTTAGAAACTTTATTCTTCACGGAACATATCTGGTCGTTTGTCTCCTATTTCCTGAGGTCTTTTATTTGGAGAGAGGATCTTTAACTTCAGATAAAAGGAACAGGTTCCTGTGGATAGAACATTCTAACATGTTCTTCTGAACTTTCTTCTAACTATTAAAAATCATTGTGTTAGAAAGGTGCCCCAAGAGTATATAAATACAACTGATATATATGTATTTCTCTCTCTCTGTTTTTAACCAATTCTGGTGCCCCAGCCTGCAAGTCAGGAAAGAGATAGATGGCACAGACCTTCTCAAGCTTGAAACAGAGGCAAAAGTTTGGGGTCAGGGGTCAGGGGTCAGCACCAGTCTAACACCTGTAAGGTCATGGGACTGGTCTCCAACATCACTGGGGAAAGCTTTTAATGTCTACGTCCCTCCCAAAACTAACAGGCGACCTGGAAGTCCGAGTGACTTCAAATATATTGCCCCTTCTATTATAAAGCTTTAAAAACTAAATTCATCAGATATTTATTGAATCAAATGGCAAAATGTAATTTAAAACAAAATAAGTGTTTGTGTGGTGGGAGAAAAGAAAAGAAAAGAAAAAAAAAAAACAGGAAGAGAAAAAGAAGATCCACTCATTTTTTTTTTTTAAAGAGCCCTGAATTTGTAACCGAAAACTCTGAGTTTGGGTTCTTGCTGCAACAATGATACTGTTGGCAAGGGAGTTAGCATTTTTGGTTTTTGAGTCTCTAAAATGTAGCTTGCAGCACAGCAAGGATTAGCTAGCCCATTTCAAAAGCACAGGCCTTGAGGCTGAAAGGAATCCCAGGTCAGGGAGCTGGGCTTTTCTGTCTCTGCTCTTTGCTGACAAGTCTTAACTATTCTTCCTTGCTTTCAGTCCGTCTCCACTCATTCTAAGCACGACTTGGAAAATGGTTGTTTTTTTTTTTTTTAAATGTTCATACAAAGCATAAGAACATCTGTTTAAGAAAGCGTTACAGCATTCTTCCAACTGGATTTCTACACGTGAGGCTCCCAAGTAAAGAGAAATGACGCTCCTTCGTTTTTTAATGCCCCGGAAGTTGATGCTTCAAAGGTCAAGAGGGTAGTTTTCTTCAGTGGTTACAGGAATGTTCAGGCAGCATTCGCAGGGGGGTTGGGGGGGTGTCACTCGTTCTCTGACCATATACAAATCACCTCTCTCTACTGTGGTTTTGGAGTTGAAGGTGTTTATGCTATGTCTTGTAAGAGTCAAAGAGATGGGGGTGGATGTCTTTTATTCGTCGAGTGTATATAAAGCCTGTCAGCTGGCTCTGCCCACTTCTATGAGTTTTTTGATTATCATGTGACCAGTGTTCTGTGGAGGGCTTATAACATTTGTGAAGAATGTATTTTTGTGTGTGTGTGTGTTTACAGTTTGAAGTTTCTCCTCAGAATTCATGTGCTGGAAGCTTGACTCCCAGGATAGCTATATGGGGAGGCAGAGCTTTATAAAAAGCATTAAGTTCATGGGGGGCAGTTTTCACGAAGGGTTTGGTGTGGCCATTGGCGTGGCTTCCTTATTCTGAGAGGAGAGTGGGTTGCCGCCAAAGTGCCCAGGTCTCACCTCCATCCTTTCTCAGTGGCTTGTTCTTATCATCTCACCTCCTGTGATAAGGCTGGTATAAGGGTAGGTGACCAGCTCCTGGAGCTTTGCTAGTGGGCCTCTCGGACTCCAGAACCGGAAGGATATGTTTCTTTATAAATTACCCAACCTCGAATGTTATGTGGTGGCCTCAGACATCTGGATTGCTTTCTTGCCTTTTTTATATTAAACTATCGCACATATAACCTAAATTATAAATGTATTGATCATTCACTTATTCTAAGAAAATCTCCATACCTTTGTGTGTTATTCAAGTTGCCAGTGTTGGTTCCTGCCAGCATCTGGGGTCCTGACGTAGGAGGACCGCCACAAGTTTGAGGCAAAAGCATGAGATGTAGAGTTAGTTTGAGGTCAATCTGGGCCCCACAATGAGACCTTTCGTTAAAACAAATGAAGAACTCCAATTACTCAAGTGGAGACAATGTCTTTTCCTATCGTCAGCATGTCAGAATCACTTCACACCACCTCCATTCTTTCATTGGACGTTGCGTCTTGAGACTTCATGGAAGTTGCTTCATGTCGTTGTGCTTTGTTTATTGGAACTAGTGCGTGAGATTTGTCCGCTGTGCTGAAGAAAGCGTTGGACTGTCCAGTTTCTTACATGATGGATAATGCCAGCCCAAGTCTTTAGGAGCATAGCCCCTCTATTTCTGCTGAGGATGTCGTTGGAAATAAAACTCCGTGGCCTTAGGAAATCAGGTCGAACATTAGTGGGAAATTCAGAATTTCTCAAAGATGTTTAAGAAGTGACGGTCTCTCCACATAAAACCAGAGACGCTGAAATTGATAGAGGAGAAAGTGGGGAAAAATCTCGAAGATATGGGCACAGGGAAAAAAATTCCTCAACAGAACACCAATGGCTTGTGCTGTAAAATCAAGACTTGACAAATGGGACCTCATAAAATTGCAAAGCTTTTGTAAGGCAAAAGACACTGTCAACAAGACAAAAAGGCCACCAACAGA
>NC_034610.1:44249712-44251023 GCF_900095145.1 Mus pahari | reverse complement strand
AGTGGGAGTGGGTGGGTAGGGGAGCAGGGGCGGGAAGGTATAGGGAACTTTCGGGATAGCATTTGAAATGTAAATAAAGAAAATAATAATAATAAAAATAAAGAAAGAAAGAAAGAAAAAGAAAGAAAACAAACAAACAAACAAAAAAGAAGTGACGGTCTCAACCAGAGTCATTTCTTCCTCCTCGCCATCCACATCAGCATTTCTGTTAGGTATAGGGTAAAGGACATCCTGACTACATGAATCAAAGCCATACAAACATCTTTGTTGTCCAGTCATTCTATATTTTAATTATAAAACATCCTTCATACGTTTGTTTGTTTTTGTTTGTTTGTTTTAGTATCTTCGCTTACTCTAAGTGGTATAAACATTTCTTCTATTGGCAAAATTTCCTGTTTTATTCTTTGCTAATATCTTGGGTTCTCTACATTTCCACATGAATTTTAGACGTCAGGTTCTTCAACACAAAACCAAGCAACGAGGCAAATGAGCAGTTGGGATACAAGCTAATCTGAGACCTTCCCCAGTCCTTGGTTATAAGCACGCTCTTAGCCCTTCCGTTGGTCTCTATCACCCCTCAGTCCTATCTTCTCTCTGGCTTTGCGACATCCCTCGC
Organism: Mus pahari; assembly: GCF_900095145.1. Lineage (NCBI taxonomy): Eukaryota > Metazoa > Chordata > Mammalia > Rodentia > Muridae > Mus > Mus pahari. The sequence continues at coordinate 44,250,407 of NC_034610.1, read as the reverse complement.
TCTGCCTATTAGTAGGTGCTTAGTATTTTGTTCTGACCTAAATGATACCTCTTCAGTTTCAACTTTTTGCTTCCAGTATCCATGAAAAGTGTGTGTGTGTGTGTGTGTGTGTGTGTGTGTGTACAGTTTACTAGTCACAACCTTACTAAACTTATGAGTTTAAGTACTTTATAGATTTTTTTTTGATTTTCCAACCAAATCATTATATTTTCCAAAAATACCTGTGGTCTTCTGCCTTCATTTTTAATACTGGTCCCTTTTGTTTATTTACTAGCTAAGAATTTAGTAAATCTCACTAAAAGATCAATAGTGTACTACATTATCCCTGTCCTCATCACAGAAGAAAAGCCCTTGGCAGTCTTCCGTTAAGTATAATATTCTTCATAACATGTAGACAAAAATCCTTTCTCCCTGTGTGCTAAGAATTTAACTTATTAAGTACTCTTTCTGATATCAAATGTATGATATTTTATTTTTACTCTCTTATAGTGGTTGTTGTTTTTGAATGTCAAATCAAATTGAAATCCTAGAATAAATCTAATTTGGTTAGGATATGTCATGCTCACTCACATGTCTGTCTAGCTGTCTGTCTGTTATCTGCCTCTGTTTCTTTATGTGTGTGCATGTGCATGTTTGTGGGTGTACGTGTGTGTGTGTGTGTGTGTGTGTGTGTGTGTGTGTGTGTGTGTGTGTGT
>NC_034610.1:44243855-44249593 GCF_900095145.1 Mus pahari | reverse complement strand
GTGTGTGTGTGTGTGTGTGTGTGTGTGTGTGTGTGTTACTGGAGATCAAACTCAGGGTCTTGTACATATGGATTTAGTGCTCTGCTACTAAGGTGTCCTAAGCCCTTTATACTCTTAAAAAATAATCTATACCACACCACAACTTTCAAATATTTCTCTCCCATTCTCTCTGCTGTCTGTTTCTAGGCAGATATATATTTTTTAATTTCACATAGTCCCATCTGTTGGTTTCAGAAACTATTCCCTGGGCTAGTAGAGTCTTGTTGGCGTTCTTACCTGTGTCTACAACTCCATGTGTCCTCCCTGTGAAAACCCTAGTGCAATGGTTAGCAACCTTGTTTAATGCTGTGCCTCTTTAATATGGTTCCTCACGTTGTGTGACCCCAGCCATAAAATTATTTTCCTCATAGCTGCAATTTTGCTACCATTATGAGTTTTAATGTAAATTGCTGATATGCAGGATATCTGATATGTGACCCCTGTAAAAGGGTCACTTAACCGCCGGAGGAGTCATGACCCCCATGTTGAGAACCGCTGATCTACCAGTTTCAGCTTTCCAGGTGTTAAGGTTTTTGATCCATTTTGAGTTGGTTTTTCCACAGTGATAAATGAGAGTTTATGTCTACTCTTCTGCAGGTCGATGCCCAGTCTTGTCAGCACTGCTTGGTCATAGGCTGCCTTTTCCCCAGTGTACCTTCTTGATGCTTCTGTTAAGTATTAGGTATCTAGAGCTGGACTTACCTCTGGGTCCTCTGTCCTTTGTCACTGGTCTGCATGTCTGTTTTATGCCTGTAACCAGATGTTTTTATTATCATCTGGAGTGTAATTTGAGGCCAAGGTTCATGATTTCAGCAGTAGAGGGTTTTTCCTACTTAGGAGCGCTTTGGCTGTGCTGTATTTTATGTTTCCATATGAAAGTGTATATGTTTTTTTTTTCTTTTCGGTTCTTTGAAGAATGTCTTTGGAATTTTTTATTTTAAAGATTATGTGTATTGATGGAAGTTTGCCTGCATGCATACCTGTTTACTGCATGTATGCCTCACATCTGCAGGCCAGAAAAAAAAAAGCATTGGCTCCCTTAGAACTGGGATTATAGATGGGTATGAGCTGCCATGTGGGGTCTAGGACTAGAACCTGGATCTTCCGCATAAGAACACTGCTGAGCCATCTCTCTAGTTCCTGTCCCTGGAGTGTTTAATGGGAATTGAATTGAGTCTGTAGATTGCTCTTGGCACTATATCCATTTTTGCATTGTTGATTCTGATGATTCTCCATCATCTTTAGTTTCACTTTTCAGTGGCCGAAAGTTTTTCTTGTATAGGTTTTTCACACCTGAGATCTCTCTTAGTAGTTTATTTTTGAGTGTAGTTGTGATTGAGGTGTTTTTCCGATTTTCTTTCCCTGAAAGTTCCTTATTGCTATAAATAAAGCCTCTGTGTTTTTAAGATTGTGTTTATTTGTCTAGACTTTCATACATGAGTGATGCATTTACATAACATCCCCAACTTCTGTCCTTCTTTAAAATTCTTCCTACATCCCTCTGTTCCTGCTCAAAAGCACAGCCTCTTATTCTTTAATTACTGTTATAACTTAATTATAATATATTATATATTATTTATAAGTTTATAAATATAGCCTTCTGAGTCCATTATTGCTGGTCATATGTATATATTTATGACTGATACCTTGGAATTGGATAAGCTATGGGGTGGGGAGGCACTTGTTGCTGGAGAAAACTGGTATTGCCTATAGCTCTTCATCAAGGGATGGGGTCTCGTGAGAGGCCCCTCATCCATGTCCACATGTCAATTAGTGACCTCATTCTTTAGGTCCTGTTTAGGCAAGCACATTGTTGCAGTATCAATGGAGTAGCTTCCCTGTCATGCATCAAAGACACTACCATGCAGCACACATTATAGCTTTCTGTCTCTTCTGGAATGTCCCCTGAGCCCTATGTGCAGGGTTGTGTTGTAGATTTATCAATGAGGCTGGGCAGCTCACAGTCAGGTGCTCTCTGCATTTTCATCAAATTTGTGCCCTGCAACTTTACTGGAAATGTATATTAAAATCTAAGTTTTCTGGTAGAGTCTATAGCGTCTTTTAAGTATTGATTTGTGTCATTTGAAAATAGGGGAAATTTCTCTTCTTTCCTGCTTTTATCCTTTTAATATCCTGTCTTGTCTTAATGCTCTGACTAAAACTTTGAGCACAATAGTGAATAAAAATAAAAATCGTAGTCACTCTTGTCTTCCAGATTTTAGAAGTGTCTTCCATCCCCATTCCCAACTTAGTATAACAGTGACAGTAGGTTTGTATGTTCTATCTGTTCTTTATTTCTGCAAGACTTCATCATGAAGGCATAGTAAGCTTTACCAAATGCTTTTTCTGCTCCGTGGAGTTGATCATGTCTGCCTTTAAGATTATTTACATTGTGAATAATTTATTTGGGTTTTTTTTAACCAACTTTGCAATGCTAAGAAGAAACCTCCTTTGCTGTGATGCATAATCGTCTTGGTGTGTTCTTGAATTTGGTTTCCAAGAATTCTGTTGAGAACTGTGTGTCTCTGTTCATCAGGGTTGTTGAGCTGTACTTTTTATGTTGCTGTTGTTGTCTTGACCTGGCTTTTATATCAGAATAACATGGGCATCATCAAATGAATTTGATGGCGTTCCTCCTCTTCCTATAGCACAGAACAGTTTGAGAAGTGTTAGCATCAGAAGATCTGTAAAAGTGTGTTAGGATTCGGCAGTACTCTTCCTCCACTTTTCTTTGTGGAGATACTTTTATCTACAACTTCAATCTCATTGTTCCTCAGGGGCTTGTTTATAAATAATTGATGATTTAAGTAGATTCTACACATTTAGAGATTTATCAGTATCATACACATTTAGAAATGCCTAAGTTCTCGAGCTTCTTGGAATGTGAATTTTCTCAGTGGTCTTATGGATTTCCTAGGGTCTTCTGTTTCTCTCTCTCTCTCTCTCTCTCTCTCTCTCTCTCTCTCTCTCTCTCTCTCTCTCTCTCCCTTCCTCTCTTCCCTATCTCTGTGTAGCTCTGTCAGCTTGGTCAGCCTTCTGAAAAATAAACTCNTACACATTTAGAAATGCCTAAGTTCTCGAGCTTCTTGGAATGTGAATTTTCTCAGTGGTCTTATGGATTTCCTAGGGTCTTCTGTTTCTCTCTCTGTCTCTTTTTCTGTCTCTCTCTCTCTCTCTCTCTCTCTCTCTCTCTCTCTCTCTCTGTTTGGCTTGTTGGTCTAGAGGTTTGTCAGCTTGGTCAGCCTTCTGAAAAATAAACTCTTCAGCTCATTCTGAGGATTTCTTTTGTGTCTCTATTTCATTCATTGCTTCCCTAATCTTTCTACTTCTTACCCAAACCTGGTGTGAGGCTGGATCCTTGCATCACATATATTTTGAAGGTTGGTGTTTCTTTGTCAGTTAAAAATAATGTCAATTTTATGTTTTGGGACCAGTTTGTTGTTTTCAAGCCCATCTATTGGTTGGCAAGCATGTTACCATTGTTTAGTTTGTCAGTAAGCATGAAGGTATTCTAATGTGCTTGCCAACTTACTATACAAGATTTTGAGGCTTAAAGTGTGTGAAGTTTTGCTAATATAATGTTGCCCATACCTATGAAATGAATGATTGTGCAGTTACTAAGTATAGTTCTCCACATATATCAGTTAAGGAAGTCACTAACCATATCATGCAAATATTCTGTATTTGTACTGGTTTTCCCATTTATATCAGGTATTCAAATAGGCATATTAAAAACTGCCTCATAGCTGAGGACACAGCTGATTTCCTTTTAGTTTTTTCACTTATTCATATATTGCATTAAAAAGTTTGAAATTTCATTTTTATATATCAAGGTTAAATATCAAAAATTATATTAATTTTTAATTATTATTAATAAATACTATAAAATGATGTTAATATTGTAGCATTATACTTTTAAGTCCCATATTTACAGTTTGGAGGAAATAACTGATCCTTATAGATCAAGATCTCATAATGGTCTGTGTCAGGGTTTGGTGTGCATGCAAAGGATTGACCCCAAGTTGGGCTGGTCACTAAGTGGCCTTTTTTCAGTCTTTGCTCCATTTTTTGTCCCAGCATTTCCTTTAGACAGGATCAATTCTGGGTTAAAATTTTGAGATGGGTGGGTGACTCTATGCCTGAACTTGGGGGCAGGGTGGTATGGTGGGGGAATGTCTATCTACTGGAGGTGTTCTCTTCTGGTTTCATCTCCCTACTGTTGGGCATTTCCCCTAATGCCATGCCCATTGAGTCCTGGGAGCCTCCCACATCCCTGGTGTCTGAGACTTTCTAGAGGTTACCCCTGCACCCTAACCCGCACCCTAGCCCCCACTGTTGCATATTTTGATTCATTCTCCTGGCCCTCTGGGCTTCCCTCCTGTCTCTCTCCATACTTGACCTTGCCCCTTCTTTTCCCAACCCCTCTCCCATCCAGTTTCCTCCCTCTCTCTGCCTCCCATGATCATTTTTTCCCTTCTAAGTGGGTTTCAGGTATTCACACTTGAGCCTTCCTTCTTGTTAAGCTTCCTATGGCCCATGAGTTGTATCATGGATATTCTGAACTTTTGGCTAATATCCACTTATCAGTGAGTACATACCACACATGTCCTTTTGGGTCTCAGCTACCTCACACAGGATAATTTTTTCTAGTTCCACCCATTTTCCTGCAAAATTCATGATGCCGTTGTTTTTAATAGCTGAATAGTATTCCACTGTGTAAATGTACCACATTTTCTGTATCCATTCTTTGGTTGAGGGGCATCTGGATTGTTTCCAGCTTCTGGATGTTATAAATAAGGCTGCTATGAACATGGTGAGGCACATGTTCTTGTGGGGTGTAATATCTTTTTGGGTATATATCCAGGAGTGGTCTTCAGGTAGAGCTATTTACAATTTTCTAAGGAACTGCCAGATTGATTTCTAGAGTGGTTGTACCAGTTTAAATTTAAATTTTATTTTTATGGTTCTTAGATCTCTATCAAAATTCTTAGTCTTGTCTAACATATTCTCATATCATATTGCATTAAACATTTTCTCTATGTGATTTTCAAGTTTCGAAAAGCATGTTAATTAAATTTGTTCAGTGTCTATATCAATTCTACTTTCTGGGTATAATTGTCTTGATTTTCATATATATACATATATGTGCCACATGAAAAATAGGATATCAGCAGTCATTGAAAAATAGAATATCAGGAGAGAATATGAACATACATATGATAAATATATACATACATATATATATGAGAGAGACTTGAGCCTGTGTATGATGTAGTTTTGCAGATAGTACCTTAGCTTATATAAAATTACCAGTGACATTAACTGTCTTGATTGTCTTAATCCATATTGAACAAAACTATGAGACAATGACTGATTTATTGATGGATTATACAACTACATGCCTTTCCCTTCCATGCTCTCTTCAATGAGTGTAGAAACAAAGCGGGAGAAAAACCTATGAAGAATGGTATGGAGCATTGGCAGACCCCATATGAACCAAGAGTATATTCTCAAACCTTGTGTCTGTCTTGGTTAGTTGGAAGGTTTTACTTTTGTGTCTGAAATAAACTTAATAGTATTCATGCATCTGTGATCTAAATAGCAGCGTAACCGTCTGCTGATATTCTATTTTTCTTTTTTTTTTTTCACGATTCACTCTGTTTTTAATGAGTTTTCTGTGCAAAACAAATGAATTTCTT
>NC_034610.1:44188145-44242446 GCF_900095145.1 Mus pahari | reverse complement strand
TGAAAATGCTATCTTTTTTCCACTGGATGGTTTTAGCTCCCTTGTCAAAGATCAAGTGACCATAGGTGTGTGGATTCATTTCTGGATCTTCAATTCTGTTCCATTGATCTACTTGTCTGTCACTGTGCCAGTACCATGCAGTTTTTATCTATTTTTCAATGTGGCCATTATATTATTATACAACAGTTTAAATGAAAAGAATTCCAACCTCATGGAAGTACATACTGTCTTACAGTTGTTAGTTGCTGGTAGTGCTCGGTCAACCATCCTTTTTGATAATGCTAACACACTAAATATCGTAGGGGCCAAAGCATCATTCAGCACTGCTTGCTTTTCCTGTGGAGGTCACATTCTGGTGAAGGGGTCGATTACAAAGCTGCACCATCTTGTCCCTGGTTCCTGACTTTCACACATGGCCGTTAATATTTCTTTTCACAATCTCTGATGTAAATTAGGGACAATGACCTCTTGGTGATTTTTCTCCATTATCCAAAGTATTTCCAAGTTCACAGTTCTATATAAACCTATCTAGTACTTCTGAATGTGTGCCACAGACACAGAAGGAATATTTAGCTCTATCCTGTAGAATTAGCAAACCCTTAAATGAGATAAACCTCTAGGTAAGGTTGGCCGTTGTCAGGGTCTGGCTTAGTTATATGCATTGGGCCGTTGGTGGTCTGCATTTATCGGTTGCCGCTGGAGATGTTTGTCTTTTCTCGGATATTATGTTTTCCTTATCCTTGGAAAGTCTTTTTCAGGGATAGGGAGTCTTTGAAGTGCAGGTAAATTTGCATTTAAAGATGTGTTAGCCTAGAGTTTAATAGCTGATTATCTATAGATGGTTCATATATACAGATGATTAAAATAGATACAGATATGAAAGGAGAGATAGTAAAACAATTAAAAATCTTTGCTACCTATAACTTTTAGGATAAGTTTTCTGACAAATAGACTTTTCATAGGTTTCATTGTTTTTAAAATATAAACTATAAAATTGGAACTTAAAATTTTAGTATTCAACAATTTTAAAACGCCACTCAACATGAAAACATTGAAAGTAAGATTTGCGAAATGTCACCATTTTCAGTTGATAATACCTATGCCATGGGTAACACTAGAAATGAAGAAAAACTGTCTTATTATTTCAATCTAAGGGCTGAGTTCTGTGTTATACCATAGACTTTTAAACTGAGACTTTTTTGTGGCTTTTTTCATTTTTGTTTTGTTTTAACTTTAGAATATCAGTAAAGAAGTAACAAGGAGTCATTGCAAACTCTGGGTAGGGCAACAGAAGCAGAGGTTATGGGCTGCCATGCAGTTTACTTGACTACCTCCTGAAGTTCTTATGAAACAGTCCTTATGCCGTGTGTTCTTCTCAAAACAACCAATATTTAGTGTTTCATCTTTAAACAAACACAAAAGGGTGATGGAAAGTAATCTGTAATTGAATGCTCAAAGCTTGCTTTAAGTGCTCAATTTAGAATGTAAGAGTAACTGTTCATAGACTTGGTCACTTCCACCTGTGCTTAGGTCACTAACACAATCCCAAGGAGGGACAAGGACTATCTTCTGAGAAATGAATTTTCAAGAATGACGTTGACCTCTGAAGAGGCTTGATATCTCCCGGTCAGGTTTTTGGACTAGAAGACTTTTAGTTTGTTTGTTTGTTTGTTTGTTTTTGATGTAGTCAAGAAGGATTCCAGGGATCTTTCCACATGTCCTGGGTCAGCGATAGTTACTTAGACAGCTTAATCATTCATCTCTAGTCAATATAGTGATTCAAGATTTTGACTACCATCCTTCTAGTACCTATATTTTATCAAAACACCAATGGGCCAATATATGAAAGTGATACTTTAAAACTATGGATATAGGGCTGTTGTGGACCCCAAAATAATAACTGGTGGGCTACTGTGACTTTCCTGTTGGTGGACAGGTAGCATCAGTACTGTGTTTAATAGAAACCCCAAGTAAATTCTCAGACGTGCTTAGGTGAAATCAAATTTTGGGCTCAGTATTTTAAATTGTCTTATTTAGTTTTCCCAATATTCCTCAGGTATGCTGGCCTGATGGTGTTGTTGGTGGTGATGATGATGATGATGATGGTGTTGTTGTTGGTGATGATGATTATGATGGTTGTGGTGGTGGTGGTGGTGATGACAACGGCTTTACTACAGGAATCTAGAGTAAATAAATCTCTGTTTCTTGCTGTTCTATCTTGTAGCCATCTTGCTAAATGTACATTTCAGTGGTCAGGCCATTGACATGATAAATTTTAGACCCAAGTAGACAAATATTAATAAATATGTGGCTATATTAAGTGTGTGTGTATATCTGTGTATATGAGCACTTATGGAGATATTCAAGATGACAGGTATATAACATCTTACATAATATCTAGATATGTTGGATCTTATAATTGAGGATGTATGGACTTCTTTGGGTTGATGTGAAAATATATGTCACATATGTCACATATAATATTAGTATTATTAGTATTAATATTATTAATAATATTAATAATACTAATAAGCCTAGACTAGATGTGTTACACTAACTACTGTAATAGTTTTTAATCACTATGACAAGACAGTGGGGAAAAGCAGCTTAAAGGAAGGATGGTGAGTTACGTTTTATAGTTTCAGTTTAAGGTCACAATAGGCAGAGTATGTACATGGTGGAACAAAACTTCTCCCTTCATTGAAGGAAGGGGAGGGGAGGAAGAAAAGAGAGGGAGGGAGAAGAAGAGTAGGAAGGAGGAGAGAGAGAGAGAGAGAGAGAGAGAGAGAGAGAGAGAGAGAGAGAGAACAGGGATAACAATTACCCTTCAACTGTGCAGCCTCAGTGGTTATCCCGGGGAGATCGCTCCTTCTGATAGCCCATTCAGCTAAGCCTCTATCCCTGGATTATTCAACCCAGGACCCAGTAACAGTCAATAAAACTCCCAACAAGTGACTAAAACACCAACACGTGTGCCATTTGGGGTGGGTGGTATTTCTTATTCAGCCTATTTTTAAAGAAAAAGATAGACAAACAAGGTAAATATACAGAGAGATGATCAAGTGATAGTATGCTAATTATGAATAGCATATTATTTTTACATAGTTCTGAAAAACTCCGATTCCTGCTTTAATCTCTCAAATAGTCTCAGGAACTCTCCAACTTAAGAGTGATTGTTCCCATTTTTATTATTATTATTATTATTATTAGTAGTAGTAGTAGTAGTAGTAGTAGTAAATACACTGTAGCCGTCTTCAGACACACAAGAGGACATCAGATCTCATTACAGAAGGTTGTGAGCCACCATGTGGTTGCTGGGATTTGAACTAATGTCCTTCAGAAGAGCAGTCAATATTCTTAACCACTGAGCCATCTCTCCAGCCCCGATTGTTCCCATTTTTATAAGCAAACTGAGATCCCATTGATTAATTCACATCGGTGACTGTTTTTCAGTAACAGAGCCTGCCCTCATTCATGCATGCATTCATTCATGCTTGCACTCATTCATTTGATACATATTTGGAGTCTTAATATAGTCTAGGGACTCAAGACATAGAAAAGGAACAGAAAATGCCAGTGTCGCCACAGAGCTTCCATGACAGTTGGAAAAAACCACAGTGCACAAGCCAGTTGACGCTCCAGCTGGTTTCCCATTTTGGTGAATGTGTGAAGAAAACATAGCAAAAGAAACCAGCGAATCACTTGCCATACGGGGCAGATTTAACATGACGGCTCTGGCACACATGGGATGGATGGCTTATTCAGCAGAAGACTGGGACGTCTGCTGTGAGCAGACGATGTCTGCTTCAGGCCAGATGAGACAAGAATAGCTTGGTTTAGGGCTCAGACTGTGAAATGGCTCAGCGGGCAATATTTGCCTGCTAGAATCAATGGCAGAGCCAAGAAGACTAGGTCAGATGTGAAGAACAAGTCTGCGAAGACTTCTTCCTCCTTCCCTTCCTCTTTCCCTCCTTTCTTCTCTCCCTCCCTCTCACCTGCCCTCTCTCCCTCCCCCATTCTCCCCTTCCTATCCTTTTATCATGGTTTTGGGGGATTTTTTTAGATAGGATCTTTTGTAGCCTAGGCTGGTCTTGAACTCACTAAGTAGCTGAGGTTGACTTGGAACTCCTAATCTAGCTTCTGTCACTAAGTTCTAGAATTTCATGGCTATGCCACCATGCCTGGTCATTTGGCCAGATCTTGAAGCTGGGCTCCTTCATTCATGTCTGACTCCATTCTCTACCAGGCTTGCTCCCCAGGACAGGGAATATGCTGTTGGATTGTTTTTTTCATTTGTAAAACTGGAGACCCCAACAGTGCCAAACTTACAAAATTTCTGTAATGCATGCACGTGTGTGTGTGTGTGTGTGTGTGTGTTTCTATGTCTTGTGTATATAAGTATGTGTGTGTGTGTGTGTATTTCTATGTCTTGTGTATATGTGTGTGTGTGTGTGTGTGTATCAGTGAGTGTGTGTGCATTATTACAGGCTCAGGTTTGGTGACAAGACAAGTACCATACTGTGTATGGTCAGTTAGGTTAAAAAGTTAAAAATGATAACCAAAAATCTTGGACTTGAGGTTCATATTTACCAGAGTGGGATAGATTGAAGGGACATCAGGCAGACCAAGAGAGATGGGTGAGAAGTCGAGAGATGTGTGTAAGTCACGCAGAGTTTGGTATGTCTTGTAGGGGAACAGAGGTGAGGAAACGTGAAGTTCCTAGGGGACATGCTCACTGCCATGTGTGTTATTTACAGCCTGGCTGCAGGATAAGCACACACAGGATGACAATGTGAAGAGGGAAAGGGTGGAGGGTAAGACTCCACCAGCGAGGGAGGGTGGGAGAGAAGGTAGGACCAGGAAATGGCTCCAGTGCACATCTGGTTTTGACATTGTGCTGCCTATATCACTGGAGAGCAGCCAGAGTGCACACTTCAGAAGGCCCTGCCGACATGAAAGCCTCTTTATACACTGCTAGTGGTGAGGGGCTGTGGCTTCCGGCCTGGACCCTGATGACAGGAGGTTGCCACCAATGCTGGAGAGTAGCACAAAGACCCTGTGGTATTAATCAGCCTCCTCCTGCTTACCATGAGGCAGCTTTAGTGCAATCGGAGTTAGATGTGGCCCCAAATGCTACATCAATTGCTTTAAATCGTGTCCTATATCCTTCTCAAGTCGAGAGACTTGGCCGCATGGCCAGCTCCGATTCACAGACACACTTTGATTTGGAATCTAGAACTGAAAAAAACACCAGTTCCACAAACACCGTGCTGTTCGTGACAGGGTGGAGGCCCTGTCAGCCTCAAAGGTCCAGCTCACCCCCAAGGATAGGAAAGAGAAGCACAGAGAGTTAAGACCCTGAACCACAAGGGGTAGGGCTTGTGGGACAGGATTTGCAGGGACATATGCACGGATGTCTTAAAATATGAGGAGTATACTTTCTGTTCTTTTTCAGACACAGCAGAGGAAAGATGAGCACAGTCCTACTGTGTGCAGGAGGCAGGCGGGGAAGGGCTCCTTGACAAACTACCTACCCATAAAGGAGTCAATAGGTTTGGAACACAGGGTAGAAATCGAGAAAGAGAGTGTGGAGGCCCAGGAGATGACGCAGGGGTTAATGCACTTGCTGCACAAGTGTGAGGACAGAGTTCAGATCTTCCTGAGCAGCGGCTCACATCTGTCTTCCCAGCTCTCCTACTCTGAGCTGGGAGGTAGAAACAGAATTAGCACAAGCTCCGGGCCAGCTAGGCATACGTAGCTGCAAACAAGAGACCCTGTTTCAAACAAAATGAAAGCCACAGATCAACACATGAGCATGTACTCTGACTCTATATGTATGCATGTGTGCATGCATGCGTGAACACACACACACACACACCTGTGAGAATCTATAATTTCCTTTTGATTCTGTCTAACCAGAAATCTGCTGCAAAACCCACATAGAAGGAAGCCCAACTTCATGATTTCTTCCTACCTATCATAAGGCCAATGCACAATTTTGAGATTTAAAGATAATCAGGGACTGCAGAAACACTGAATGGTGATTGCTTCAGTAATCTTACCTGCAGGTTCAGCCTTAAGCAACTCCACAATTGGATGATGCATTAAAATATGCATTCCTGTGTATGCGCATATGTGTGTGTGCATGTGTGTATTTATGTATATGTGTGTGCACATAAGTTTGTGTGCATGTGTGTACACATGTGTGTATGTCTATATACATGTGTGTGCATCTATATATTTGTGCACAAATGTGTAAACTATGCCCCAATTCAGTGCTACACATTTACACCTTGCTACTGAGGGAATGTGCTTTATTTCCTCTTTGTCCACATCCAAATCTTCTTTCTATTTTATCTGTCTTTGAAGGTGCCATAATGAACAAACTAGCATTATTGTGTGCTTAATAAAGGTTTTCTAGTTTAAATTTTGTTCTCTCAATAAAAAGGCTTGGTGTACCATTTTGTTCTGTCTTGGTGTGTTATAGACACATTAACGTTTTGATCTTTAGATTTTAATGAATGTTCTATAGCTATTCTTTCTTTGGTAGATTCATTTTTATAAGCATAGGATCTCACAGTCCGAATGCACAATATCCCCCACAATAAATGCTCACTCTGACTTCTATGCTTTCAACAGGGCTGGCAGCCTGGAGCTGAGAAGAAACTGTTCTCTCTCTCTCTCTCTCTCTCTCTCTCTCTCTCTCTCTCTCTCTCTCTCTCTCTCTCAGGATTTGTCAGTCAATCTCACATCCTTCACCCTTCACTGCAGGCCTCCAAATCTCTCTACTACAAACACATCTGGCCTAGGTACGGTGATGCACACCAGTGCTTCCGACACCCAGGAGGCTGAGGCAGGGGGAGAGTGAGTTTGAAGCCAACCTGAGCTACTTTTCAAGACCCCTCCAAAATAGGAAACACATCTAAAGTCCTAAGCCATCCACAGACATGAAGGATGATAGAAAGAGAGCCCAAAAGGATGAGTTAAGATGCCTCCTCACAATGTCAGGTACTCCTTCTTCCCAGGGATGACACCGAAACCCAAGAATAGCCTCAGAACATTTTTATAGAGTAATTTTAGTGTTCTATGAGGGGTTTCATTACAAGATCTTTTGGCCTAGATTATCTTTGAAGAATTCTTAGCTGCTCTTTTATATATGAGCTGGACACATGGTCTATTGGGAGGGACATTATTTTACCTTTATCGGAATTACAAGAGCAACATAAGTATATTGTAAGTAATTAGACAGATAAGAAAACCTAAAGATGGTTAATCATTCTTATCGGTAATCCATCTGCACAAACTCCGGTTTGTATTCACAGATCTGGACACTGCTTGTCTATTAAAAGAAGTTCTGTCTGTGGTGCTCGTGCATGTGTGTAGACATGTTGCGTGTGCATGGATACATACATAGGTGCAAGTGCTTGGGCGGGGGTGGGGTGGGGGGGACGGGACCCGAGGTTCAGATATCTGGAATCCTTTCTGAGCATTCTTCTAGCTTATTCTTTAAGGCAGGTCCTCTCAATCAAACCCAGAGCTTACTGATGTGGCTGCTCTCGCTAGTCATCTTACTCTGGGATCTCCTTTCTCTGTCTTGAGGCTGGAATTTTAAGTAAGCCTCTACGTCCACCCTGGAGGTCCACGGGTCCTAGGGATATGTCTTCTGCTCCTCACACTCGGGCAGCAAGCACTTCAGCCTTGGATCCATATCACTCATCTAAAGTCTTAACTACAAACGTGTCAAATGTAGAGTAAGCTGCCTACAGAGCTATATTCACCTAGTCAACAACTACCCATTGAGGGAGCAGCTGGGGATACTTGACTCAGGGAAGGGACGACCTACGCAGGGGAGGATTAGGGAGGTCTGATGGGCTAGGTGTTGGGGAGACTTCACTGAGGAGACCGAGAGAAAGTGAAAAGCTGGTCAGAGTGGAGGGAGTGAGCGGGCAGGCAGCTGGAGCGCCTCCGCTCTGACCAGACAGCGCAGTAGGTCCCTGTGTGTGGAGTGTCTCCTTCCTCCTGGCTCTGCCTCCTTAGTCTCCAACTTCTCAGCATGATCTCCTATTGCCTTCCAATATGCTCTAGGTCTGGATTCTTGTTTTGCTTCCTTCTGATTTAGTCCAGCCGAATCTTCCGTTTCCTAGACCCTTACTTAATAGCATCAGCTTTGCCATATGACTGCAACCGTGGCTCATTTGTAAATATTCTCTAATCTCCATGAGTAGCTTTGTACCTTGTACTGATTTAAATGGTTATCTTCAGTGCCTTAGTAGTGGGATGTAGGAAGGAGATTTTATATCACCATCTCCACCATCTCGACCATCACCATCACCATCATCATCATCATCATCATCATCATCATCACCATCCCCATCATCATCTGTTTCTAAATTCCATGTCTTCTCTTCAGAGGCTGCTGTTTAGGTAAAATGATTCACCGATACCTTTGAGACTCCTCTGTCGCTCTGGTCACTAATTTCAATGTAAAGTTTTAAGTGTGAGGAACAAAAGTGTGTACCGTTTTACTGTCAGAAAGAGTGTTCATATGAGGCTTCCGGCTCAGTCAGCTGGGTTGTCACAGTCACCTGTTCCACTAGAGTCCACCGGCTGGGTCCGTGGCCATGATAGGTGAAGCTCGCTCCTAATGTAACTACAGCTTGTGAAGTTCTCCTTGCAGTTCTGGACATTTGGGCCTTGAGGTCCCCAGGCTGGTGAGTGTAACAAGGTCAGGATGACTGACTTCCTGGCACTTGTGACTCTCATTGCTGCTATGAGCTTTGTTCCCGCTAATATTTAGATATGTTACTTAAATGATATTCTCTATTCCAGTTAGTGTGACTTGTATCCTCTTTCATTTACCAGACCCGTAAGTGCATATATTTAAACAATATGACTTCAGTTTTTAGCCCAAGCAGACACTGAATGTTAGTTATCAACTGGCTCTCTGTGCTTGTATTAAACATCTTTATTAAATTCTAACTTCTGTTCTCCATACATCCTGCTTTTGTTATTTCTTGCACTTTCCTCTTTCTGTTTTATACTAGATGGGCTAAGTGTATTAATTTACTTACTTAATGACTTACAGATTAGACATTTAAATTCTCTGGCCTTACGTTTTCAATCTTTTACACTCAAATTTGAAATATATGAAGAGTTAATTTATATGTATTTGAATATCATTATCATGCCCCAGTATAATGTAATCTGTACTTTTTCAAATATTAAAGGCTTTAGTTTGAAATTCTTTATATATTTTTAATTGAAGAAAAGCACTTAAAGTTTTTATATATAAATATTACGTATAAAGTTGTTAAATATATATAAATTCAGTGGGGAAAAGGCCTTTTTAACAACCATCCAGCCTCCCTCGTTCCTGTTACTCCTTCTCCTTCTCTGCCTTCCTCTCCCTCCCCCTGATCCATCTCTCCCCCCCCTACTCTAAGCATCCTTGAGTTGGTTTTTCAGCATCTACTTCTGATTAGCAGTAGGCATCTCTCTCCCTTTCTCTGTCATATGGGTGTACCATCATGCTCTCTGAACCCGGTGCCATTTCTGCTAGACCAGCTGGTCCATGCGTCCCTGGGCTCCACCCGGAGCTGGGATTGCAGAATGAGGAGCCATACCCGGCTTTTATGTGTTCTAGAGATCCAAACTCAGGTCCCCGCACTTTCACAGCAGGCCGTTTAGCCACTGAGTCATGTCCACAGCTCATGTCATCACCTAATCTCAGCCCCCGCTTTGTTTACAAATCCGAACTTTTATCTTCAAGTGTTCTAACCCAGTGTGCGTGTTTTCCCCGCCACTTGGCCTTGCCTCTTACATTTTGTTTGTCCTTTTTTTGGTTCACATTCCTACTTGAGACCTTCTAAGTAGTAAATACTTTCAAGGTTTAGACCTAAAAATATCTTTATTTAACCCTTAATCTTGAATAATAGTCTAACAAAGAATTATCTAGGTCCAACTGTTTGTCATTTTTCAATCCTTGGAGGGAGACATTCTCCTGTAGTTGGCTTCTATTATTGCTGATATAGTTCTTATGTGGTGCTGTGTCATTTCCGACTTTCTACATTGGTCAGGCCTCCTGCAAAGGTCACATGAAGACAAAATGACATTGCCAGATGTCTCATGGAGGAGGTGTTTGTGAAGGAGAAAGGAATAAAAAAATGTAGAGCCTGGGACTGCAATGTAGGTGCGCATTCCAGAGGGGTTGAGGAAGAGAAAGGGCTAGGGTAAAAAAAGAAATGCTCAGCCCAAAGCCACACCCAGCTAGGTGGTTCCGGGGAGAAGTCCCTGACTAAAGGATGCCTTTGGCCTTGAGCAGGCAGGGCAGCATCCATGGCCCTGGGAACAGGTGCCATGTTGGATTCCAGGCCAGAGGCTATTGGCTTGCCGCGTGTCTTGCCAGCACGGAGAACTAGGGGATTCACACTCACGTTCTCCAACTTCATCCTTACGTACATGTCTTCACTAATGCTCTTCTGTCGTCTTCTCTCCTGCAGCATTTTGTCACGCAGTCAGATTTCTGCCACACACTCTATGAAAATTGCACACCCTTCCTCTGCTCCCTTCCGTGAATTTCTATTCACATAGGTTTCTGGTCTATTAGTTTCTCCTTTGACACGCCCTGTATAGCATGCATTCAGTGTATCCCCTTTGCTGTGAATTTTCCCACCCAGTAAGGTGGGAGCTTTGTCTAAAACCTTTAACCTCCATTTGGCTTTCTGTCCTCAGTTACCTTGTATCTCATGTCTTGGTGATGTCCGGTTTTTAAAATCTATTTATTCCTAGTCAAGATGTTCACCTTTCCATTATAAGTTGTATCCCTGTGCTTATCTGTAATCATTGGTAACCTTCCAGCTCTGTGGATTTCTTCACCTTGCTGTTCGCTTGGTGGGTGACTCTCCTGCTTGTCACCCACTTCACAAAACCTCCACTTGCGAAGTGAGGATCTGTTATTTAATTTCTTAGATGTTTTGTGTTTGCCCTCACATAAATCACAGATCCAGTTTACAGGCAGGCTTTCAGCCTGGGGATGGCAACTGTTCCAGATGCCTAGCTCCTTGATTTCTAGTTTTTTGAGTAATTTCTTGGTTTGCTTGCTTGCTTTTTCCCAGAAGGAGAAACTGGTTTGTCACTCCTTTAGAATCATGAATAAAGGCCTTTTCTCTCTCTTCTCCCTGAAGGGCAGCCTAGGATCACATCAGTGCAAGGCTCTCTGTCCTTGTTTTCTTCACTTTGGCTTGAAAGCAGACATTAAATCCCCACTATCAACTATGGTTCTGTCAGAAATGGATACTGATAAACTCAAGGGTCTCTAGAGGAACAGAAATGGATGGAAGGAGATCCACCTGGGATGAGTTTCATCCATGGACATCTATGGATTGAGGAAATTAGGAAACTCGGATATCATATAAAACCTTTTGGGGAATTATCAACCACCTGAAGAGCAGAGAGAGCGTAGACATGTCTATTCCGTATCTGGGAGTCACTAGAGAGTTATGGGGACAGAGGGAGACGAAAACATTATTTTCTGATGTTCCTAACTTGTCCTGTGCCATCAGAGTGAGTCTGGATTTATGGGGGAAGAAAAGCCTAAACAGAGAAGTGGATCCTGGTAGTTAGAAGTCAACAGGAGTACCCCCGAAACATCCTAGGCGTGCACAACTCTGACACCTGGATTTAGGTGTCACCTCCTGCTCAGATTGCTACAGATTTCCTTTTCTAGTTATCTGTTTAAACAACACAGTTTAATCTTCTATCATGCATTTTATTACTACTTGTAAAAAATAGAATGTTTGTAGTTGGAAAAAGGTCTGCTAAGATCAATCCCCACATTGCTTAGGAGCAAAATTCTACAATGTTTCAACATATACTTGAGTGGTATAAGACAAGATCATACTAAATATGCCTCACAATTTACTTCACCCTCAAGACAAACAATGCATTTTCCATAATTGTATGTGTAAGTGAACTTTATCATTTAATTCATGTCCGAAAATGATGCAGATACTTGTTTATAGAGTATGGCTGTAATGAAGAAAGCAATAACTGTTGCTGACCTGTAGTCTTTCATATCTACGTTTCAGTATCTAGGTGTCAATTCCCAGCACTAGGCTATATGAGGAGAAAGCTTTCATGCAAGCTTGAATTTTAAAAGATTCTTTCAGACCCACCTCAGTTATTTTTGCCATTTCCCTATTCTCACCCACCACATGCAAGAGCCTTTTTTTTCCACTTAATTTATTTAAGTTTGGTTATTAGGGGAGATAAATTATTGAATATTCACTTGTATGGTTTTTCTCATATTTTTATTACTCTGCTTATTTTGTTAGTGAAATCATACAAACTTTTTCTGCTCTGAATACTAGCTCTTTGTCACATATCTAGAGTATACTTTTAGAAGATTGTATTTCATCTTTTGGGTTTGTTTATTGCATTTTATTACCCGTGTAAAATGTTATGTAGCCAATTACATCTATATTTGGCTTTGTGGTTTCTCATTTTCATATCATGTGTTTAAGGAGCCATATATAATTATTAATTATAAAAATTAAAGCAGTTACTGAATGCTTGCTATGAATTTGATATACCATGGCATGTGGAGAACAGGACAGAAATGAATGAGAGACTCTATTGCTCTAACGTATAATATTAATTATGAAATATTTTGTTCTGTGAAAGGAATGAAGTAAATAAACTTTTCCTCCACAAGTAAACAAGAACACAGATAACAATTCTCTAAACCTGTGTATCCTTTTTAAAAGAAAATCTTAAACCAGTCAAAACATCAACAAGGGTAGTAAATACCACTACTTAGCAGAGAGCAGCCAGAAAGGCAGGCTTAGAATTCAAGGTCTGCTCACACACTGATACTCTAAGCTTGTCAAGCTAAGTTATTTCTCCATTAGCCAAGGCCACTTCTGTAGCTCCCACAAAGAGGAATTTTTTGATGGACATTTTAAAATGCTGCCATTCTTAATCTCAGTGGTGTTTTTCGACAGCAACTGTAATTACTTGATTTTGTAAAATGTTGGTGCAAGAGCAATGGTGTTGAAACAGACGATCTCTGGCCTTCAGGACATATAATGGGAAAGGCAAAATGTACATTAAAGAAACAAAGTCTGAAGACAGGATACCGCGCTATCGGAGCATGAGGAAGAGGGCTCTGACCCTGTAGGAGTGAACAAGAAGTCCTCCTAACTCTGTGGAGAAGGCTCAGTGTACTCAATTGCTGGTTATATTGGCATTTGTTTCATAAGTATAGATAAGTATAAATTAAATTTTAAATAACTTAGGTAAAAATATAAATATCTACAAGAAAGAGATATGACAACTTCAAATCTTGATTTTTTTCACATTAATGAAGGAACACTGAGCAAACTATAACGGCAGATTCTCCAGAGTCTAAAGAAATCACACAGTTCTCAAGCTTAGACTAAAGCTTTGTCCCAGAAATCATGCGTGTGCGCACATGTATACATGCACACACACACACACAAACTGAACAGACACACACATACACACACACACACAAACACATACTCATATACACACACTGTATAGACGCATTCCCACACACACTTACTCATACACACAAACACATACATGCACACACACACACACACACTGTACACACACACACACACACACACACACATTTCATTGATGAATTAAGAGGCTTTTTCAAAAATCAGTTAAAGAAGAAAAGCATGTTGGGCAGTCTGTCAAGTGTGAGTAGGGGGCAATGGACAGAACTATAACAAGTATTGAATACAATGGTGTGGGGGAGTCTTTAACTTAAAATGAGGGAAATGAGAGCAAAACTGGCTGACAGTGATTTTTGAATTCTCCAGGCATGAGGGATCATATTTGTCCTTATTCTCCTGTCCTGGGATTCATAAAGGGGAAAAAAAAACCAAGCTGATATTCCATTGAGCTTTAAAGTTGACAGAGGCAAAGGAAGTTGAGGCCAAGACTCCCACATAAAGAAAGCCTTCATTCAGCAGAGAGGGCTATCGAATGGTGTGCTGTGGTGGAGAGGCACTTACACTCACAGGGACAAGGACAGCAGCCACCCAGATGCTTCCTTAGCAGGGAAGTAATCAGTAGGGTTCAGCGAATAAAGGAAATAGTGGCCTGACCCCCAGAGATACAGGGCAACATGGGAGTACAGTGTAGTCGTCTTGGGGTAAATCTTAGGGTAGAGCTGACGTTTCATGGTCACCTCTGTTGGTGTATTTGAAAGCCTAGGAAGTACAGAGACACCCCAGGCATGGTGTGAACCACTTGCAGGTATGACCTATAAGCTTTGGAGCACCCATTTGCTCTATGCTATTGTGTCAGGCAAGCTGGGGGTGTCACTGGGAGTCTGGGGGGTGGAATCACAACATCGAATAAAGGAAGTGGCAACGCCATTGCCTGAGTCTGTACACTAACAAGAAGGTCCTACGATGGATGGCTCGCTCAAGTAACGGGTATCTACCACAGTGATGTGCTAATCTAGAGTATCCGCCAGTCTAAAAACCTGAAGGGACATAAATTCATAAATCAAGCACAAGTTTCCTGTAAGTCAAGGAATCTGTACAGACATTGGGTTGAATGTTTTCAAGCTCGTACATAACTTTACATTTTTCTTTCTTTTACCACGCTTTATAGGAGATTTTATTTTAGAGAAACTCAAAATGGTCTATAAGCAGAAGTTGAAATAATTGCACTGCGTCACTAGAATAACTATACAATTCCAATTTGCCCAATGTTACTTGAGTGTAAGCTTGAAAAAGTTCGTCTCCCTCAAACTCTCCTCTCCTCCATATGCCTGTTGTCTGTGGACCAGGGTTAGAGTGTGTTCTGTCTTGTCTTATTGAGGCAAAATTGTATTTGCTGTATTTTATTTCTGACTTAATTTTGCAAGAAGTGATCAGAGTTGGGGTAAAAACTAAGGCCGGGAAGAGCAACTGGCTTGATATGTCTCTGAAAATCACTCAGTAGGTTTCAGTACAAAGTGTGTGCTAATGCCCCTGGGGATGTCCATAGAACATCCAACCCGGCCGGGCGGTGGTGGCACACACCTTTAATCCCAGCACTTGGGAGGCATAGACAGGTGGATCTCTGAGTTCGAGGCCAGCCTGGTCTACAAAGTGAGTTGCAGGACAATCAGGGCTACACAGAGAAACCCTGTTTTGAAAAAAAACAAACAAACAAAAAAAAGAACATCCAGCCCATGCTTTCCAGCAATGATGGTACCGACTGGGAAGGAAGGAAATATGGGAGGGAATGGTTAAGTCGTCTCCTTATTAAATGATCGATGCCTTTCATGTCAAAAGATTTTTTTTAAGCTCCAACTGAATAAAGACGATGTTGCTTTCCTTCTGGCTCGCTCCTGCTGGCCACCCACCTCTTTCTGTTTCTCCTCAGTATCAAATCATGATCCAGGCCAGCTTGAAGAGTCTCCATCTCTCTCCCTTCTCATTCACCACTCCTCCTGCCGCCTTGAGTGATTCCTCAACTTAAGCCTTACTCAATTAACAAATACACTTCACACACTGAGTGGATGTGTCCCAAGACTTTCTCCCTCGCGATTTCCACATACAGAGGTTTTTCACTTCCTAAGCCAAACAACCATGAGGATGATGGTAACACTGAAAGTATTCGGTCCTTGTGAGATGGCATCCTGATTAAAAAAACAACAACAACAAAAAACTTCAGCTCTTATTTCTTACCATCTGCTGCCTTGAGAAATTCTATTATCTTTTTATTTTAAGAGTGTGCAAGAGAGTTTATTATAATATTTATTATATTCAATGCATATGGTGTGCTCTGATCTCATTCTCTTTCACCCTCCTTGTGCAATCATATCTTCCTCGCCGTTGCTTTCCGTGTCCCTAAAAGGTCCCCTTTCACTCCCGTGTCTTCTCCTCTCTGCAGCTGTGCCCACATTGAGAGAGAAAGCACACCCTTCTCCTTTGGAGACTAGCTTATTTCAGGGACTACGGTATTCTCTGGCCCCATTCTTGCAAATGGCATAATTTTCAAATGTTCAAACAACATAACCTCCATTTTGTACACATACCCCATTTTCTGTATCTATTCATCCACTGAGGAGCACCTGCGTGGATGCTGTAGCCTGGCTCATCTAAATAGTAGAACAGCAGCCATAGATAAGCAAGCTCCATAGCAAGCTGCCTTAGGCTCGTTTACGCATAGCCCCGAAAATGATACAGCTTATAGTTCTATTTTAAGCTTTTTAGGAATCTCTATGCTGATTTACATAGTGACTTTACTAATTTACATTCCCACCCACAGAGTATAAAGACTTTGCCCTGCCCCCATAGTTGCAGATATTTGTTTCTATTGTGTTGTTGCTGTTGTTGTTTTCTTTCTTGGTGACAGCCATTTACTGCAGTAAGATGGACTCTCAGTAGGATTTAAAATTCCCTGGTGAAAGTTATAGTACAGTTTAGCATTTTTCTGTCCCTAAGAATTGAACCTAGGACCTTGCTTACAATAGGCTAGGATTTTAACAAGAGCTACATTCTCAGCCTCCTATGCCATATTTCAGGACCCATCTCCACCTCCACCTCTACCTCCATGACCACCATCACCACCTCTTCCACCACCACCACCACTACCACCTCCATCACCACCACCACCCTTCCACCCTCCAGCTGATGTGTACCAAATCGCTTGGGAAAGCAGGCTTTTCCACTTCTTTTGACTTGATCTCCATTAACCACGTACATCCTGTACTGAGAATCACAGATCCTCATCTTGTTCTATGAGAATACTTCCGACGACCAGTGCAGACTCAGTACTCCCCTCAATAGGAGCTTGATGCTTTCTGTGATTCTAGTGCGTATCTTTCATCATTCATATCATAGAGAACAAACGTGCTCTCAGTTTCACTTGGCAGACATTGAAACACTTAAAGACAAGGCCTTTCTTCAGATTAAACCTTCTGTTCTCAGTCACTCCCAGCATTCCTTGCATGCCAACATGTCTGGTCCCGCATGCCCTCATGTTTCTTTCACTACCACGCTCCAATCTCTCAAGTTTCCTCTTTAAATTTTGTCTTTGATTTTTTTGGAATGGCTTGATCATACACAGTATATCACTAAAATATCAATGCATGTCTAATATGCTGGGGAATACCCCACCCAAAAGACTTGTTAACTCCATGGCCTAAAAAGCGGGGGGCACCATGAGCTACAAAGGCTGCAGTATAAATAGGACATACACTAAACATCCTAGTAGCTCTGCTGAGCACAATGACCTCTGTCCTCATGAGGAAGTCGGAAAGCCTGCCCTGCTCCCATTCCCTTGTGCTTTGCACTCCTTGGATGACAACAATTCAGTAAATCTAACTGAGAAAGAGTAGCTTCTGGTGTCTGGTATTTATTCACAGCCTACATTAATTATCCTAGGTCATCAAGTTCAAGGAAAATACAGTAAATTTCTCAGAATGGAGATTTCTAATGGAGCCTGTAGCAGCTGATGACATTTGCTCGCTGAAGTGTAAGTCTGCAGCAGTCAATGCTTTTATCCACAGGATAATTGAAGTTATCTTGTCCAGGAGTTCAACTAGAAACATACTTCATGGATAGACTCGAGTCTTTGAATCCATCAAGTGCTTCTGAGTGCCAGGCAGTGAGCTGGGCTGAGTCCTCTGTCCTAACTCTAGGCTCTTCTTGAGTTTTCAGTGTGGGTCAAAATAAGCAGACAAGCCTTGTAGTTGAAGGTCTCAGACAGCCTCCACTGAGACCCAGAGCCTCTGCCTCACAGTGCCCTTCACAGTCCTGAAGCTCCCTCTCTGGAGATGCAGATACACTTAGCTTACCACTGAAGAAAAGGGAGTTTGTCACCAAGGCTCTGCCCAGTCTCACGTGGTGAATGGTTGGGACTGTGTGGTTGCTTTCCCCATTGGCAAAGCCATCTGGGTTTTTGCATTTAGTAGGAAGAACTCAGCCCACACATAACTATGATTTCATTCTTTAATATTTTGTGTGAAGTATCCCTCTGAACCTTAGTATGGGTGAATGAATCCTTGTGATGTTTTAATCTTAGTAGCTCAAATGCTGCATAATCTTAGACTACTGCTGTCAACTGTCAACATGGAATAAACCCCAAAGCATGAGTTCACAATATTTTTATAGTTTACTTAAATAATAAATGTTATAATTTACCTATTCCAAAATCACTAGAGATATCAGACCCTACGAACTAATAACTGTCTAATAATGTTTTATAATTTTTATAAATTATAATTTTTATAATTCATAATTTTTATAATTTCTTGTTCTTTCTTGATTCTTAGTAAGGAAATATAAAGTCACACACATTCCATACACACACTCCCTGGGCTACACATACACATGCACACACACACACACACACACACACACACACACACTACCTATGCCCACTATACTCAAGTTGGATCTTCTTATGTTCTTTTTTTTTACCGTGGCTCTTAGTTTTCATGTCCTCAACATTGGCACCCTGCTCTTGGAACTTTTTCAAGGTCACTGTCAGCCCAAAGGTTGTTATTATTTAACACCACTGACAGCCAATATTTCTGTTCCATTTTCTTTTCTTAGCCTTGGGGAAACTCTACACTTCTAATTTCGTTGATTAGCCAATAGATATTTAGTGAACACCAGATCTGTCATGTGACTCTTCATCATCGCCTCTTTCTATGTTTTTTGCATGACCCCTGATTCCTAAATTCACCAATCTTACCCTTTTACTCTTCAGCTTCTCTCTGCCTAAGGGCCAAGGGACTGTAGTGACAAGCCAATCTTCTAACCTCTGTCAGGAATCCAGGCTGTGAGCATTTCTCTTAAGATGCATGTAAATGTTCAGAAGAAAAGAAGACCCTTTGGAGGAATAGCATCTGTAACAAAGGGGAAATGTAGATCTGCTGCTGGTATAAAGAAACCTATTCCAGACCAATTAACTTTTGCTTGAAACAGGCTCTATATATTCCTACATGTATAACATTTTATGGCCACCTAATAGATTCTATTATTCTTAGACCATATTTGTATTAGTCATTCATTACTTGATGGACGTTTGAGTGGTTTCCATATTTTGGCTATTACGGATAAAGCTGAACAGCCACATGAGGAACACTCTAAAGAATCTCTCTTTGAAAGGGAGTTTAAGAGGCATGTTATCAAAAGAAGACAGCTAACTAGCTGCTAGAAAGAGAACGAGATAGGATTCCTATTATTCTGGGGAATGGAAAGAAGAAAGCCTACATTCTTTTTACATTGTGCCACCAGACATAGTCCAGGAGATAATTTGTGAAATGAAAAAACACAAAGCCGAATCCAATCAATGGCTACTCATAACTGTCGAGACATGATGCTCTGGTGGCCTCTATTCATTTGCAGGCTTGCAACTCCATTTTGATAACATATTAAGACTTACTCTGCAGTGGCAATACTTGTTATCGGAGAGAGTTCTGTGGGCTCTGTGGTAGCCACACAACTTCCCTCACTGAAGGTCAATGCTAATTTCCTTGTTGACCTGATGCCAGTCTCCGCCTGCCATGGTTTATGGAGCACTCAGGGGCTGCACTTCCATCAGGAAAGGCAGCAACTGTTGAGACAGATGGCATCTGTCTTTGCTAAAACAATGAGAAAATGAAAAATAACAAGATAATAGTGAATGCTTTTAAGGACATTGTGCGACAGCCTTATGTTGTCATGAATTCTCTCCTGAGGGGAGAATCTTGACTCAGTTACACCTTTATCCTAAGGATGAGTGAGCAAGAACTCCCCCCCCTCTGGGGAGGGGGGGCTGCAAGGTGGTAGTAACCTTTGAAACAATATTGCACTTCTTTTTTTCTTCTTTATTTCTACATTCCTTCCTGTTGCAAATAATTGCTAAATAGCTAAATATTTATACTGTGCAAGGCTCTGCGCTAGAACCTGGAGGTACAGCAATAAGTACCACCTTAAATTATTTAATAATTCTTTTGCAGATTATTCTTTCTTATGTGGGACTGCAACAGGAAATGTAATGAAATGTGAAAAAAATGCTCATATCAGAGAAGTTGGGTTATATAATATGAGCAGTGCAATATTGCTAAGATCTGGGAGTTAAGATACATTTTTTTAGATAGACACATTTATTATCTGTGAACACATATTAAAACATATTGTCATTACAGATATTCATGCAGACATACACAGTTAATAAGTATTTTTTATTAGTCATTTTATTTGTTTACATTTCAAATGCTATCCCCCCTTCCCAGTTACCCCTCCACCAACCTCTCATCCCATCCCCCCTCAACCCCCTCCCCTTTGCCTCTATGAGGGTGCTCCCCCACCCATTCACCCACTCCCACCTCATCTGTCTAGCATCCCCCTACACTGTCTAGCCTCTCCCCCTTCCCATTGATGTCAGATAAGGTCAGATACATACGTATCTGGAGTCCTGGCTCCCTCCATATATACTCTTTGGTTGGTGACTTAGTCCCTGGGAGTTCTGGGTGGTCAAGTTAATTGATATTGTTCTTCTTATGGGGTTGCAATCCCCTTCAGCTCCTTCAGTTCTTCCCCTAGCTCGTCCACTGAGGTCCCCGGACTCAGTATGATGGTTGGCTGTGAGTATCTGCATCTGTATTCATCAGGTACTGATAGAAACCACTCAGGAAAAAGATATATCAGGCTCCTGTCAACAAGCACTTCTTGGCGCTAGCAATAGTTTGGTAGTTTGGTGTCTGCAGATGGATCCCTAGGTGGGGCGGTCTTTAGATGGACTTTCCCTTCATTTTCTGTTCCATTTTTTTTTGTCCCTGTCTTTCCTTTGGATAGGAATATTTCTGGGTTAAAAATTTTGAGATGGGTGGGTGGCCCCATCCCTAAACATTGGGCCATACCTATCTACTGGAGGTGGTCTCTGCAGGTTGTATCTCCCCTTGGTTGGCTATTTCCACTAAAGTCATCACCATTGGCTCCTGGGAGCCTCTCACTTCCCTGGGATCTGGGACTTTCTAGCGGCTACCCCAGTTCCCTGCTACATGTTTCTATTCAATTTCCTGATCAACTGTATTTCTCTCCCGGCCCTTCACATACCTGCTCCTGCCTCCCCTTTTCCCTCTCCCTCTTCTCTCCCTCCCTGGTCCCTTCCTCCATCTAGCTCCTGTGATTATTTTGTTCCCTATTATGTGTAAGATTGAAGCATCTACACTTTGGCCTTCCTTTTTCTTGAACTTCATATGGTCTCTGAGTTGTATTATGTATATTCTGAGCTTTCGGACTAAAATTCACTTATCAGGGATTACATACCATGCTTGTTCTTTTGTGTCTGGGTTACCTCACTCAGGATGATATTTTCTAGTTCCATCCATTTGCCTGTGAGTTTCATGAAGTCCTTGAAATACATTTAATTCCTGCAATTTAGCTAGCTGTTGCATGCTGTACTCTACTTACACAATTCCTGAGTGAGGACTTTATATTTAAAATGTATCCAGTATTTACAGAGAACAACTCAATGAAGATCTTCTTTTGGAGTGAAAAGCTTAGTTGTCTACGTTCACCCCCTCAGTGATCTCCTAAGAGGAAAAGCTTACCTGGTTACCTTGGTGTGAACGAATCGACTGCGAACTGTAGCCATCTGACATGAACGCTCCCTGTTGGTAGCATCAAATCCAGCCTTCCACCTTGATATCTCCGGTCCACTTAATATTGCGTCTCCTCCTGGAGTATCATCTCCCAGTTCTTACATATCAGGAGTAGTGACTCTTGTTAACTCTTTCTAAGTGGTAGCCATAGCATCAAGTCCTATTTACATCATGAAGTTGGTCTGGCAATCCTATAAACTCAAATGAACCTCATAGCAAGGCCAAGAATGACTGAGGCCAAGAGCGACTAAAGTCATACCCGTCTTCATAAGTGACAAAACTTGAACTCAACTCTTGTCACTATGATCGGTGTCTAAATATCATATTCTACAGCTTCCTGGGACTGAGAGATTATCTTTTGAGACAGTTCTTATTTACCTCAGGTAAATGTTATCAGACAAAACTTCTGAGATGTTTGAGATGTTTGAGTTTCATTAAGTTGGGAATGCACACAGGCATGCACACACATATGTGCACTCCCACACACACAGATTTTTATATAGAAGATGGAAAGAGAGGGAGGGAGGGGGACATCAAGAAGACTATGATCAATACGCATGCGTGCACTAAATGCGTGTGTTCTCCTAATTTCATTTCCAGTTGTTACAGAGATAAAATAAGCATCGCTGTTCACTTTGTTCCATTGCTAAGAAGTATAACTCCGTGGGGCTGGAAGCATGGCTCAGCAGTGAAGAGCACTGGTGTTTTCTGAGGACCCATGTTTTGTTTACAGCACCCGCATGGTGATTTACAACCATCTGCATCTCTAGGAGATCTGACTTCTCTACTGACCTCTGCAGCAACCAGGCGCACAGGTGGTGCACAAACTTACATACAGGTGTAGGTAAAACATTCATACACGTAAACAATAAAAGAAAAGAAAATGGAAATCAGAGGACAATAGATATCAATAGTGAATTTCCACATTCTGGGAAAATAGATAAGATATTATATTACACATTTTTTTACACACACATATATGTATATATAAATTGGGATCACTGACTTATGGAAGCTAAAAATGAATTTCAAAAGTACATAGCTCCTGTGATTTTTCACTTATAAATCCCTCTTTTGAATTAATTAATTAATTAATTAATTAATTAATTATATGTATGAGTACACTGTCACTATCTTCAACACCAGAAAAGGGCATCAGATCCCATTACAGATGGTTGTGAGCCACCATGTGGGTGCTGGGAATTGAACTCAGGACATCTGGGAGAGCATTCAGTTCTCTTAACCACTAAGCCATCTCTCCAGCCCCTTAGATCCCTCTTGATGACAGGAAGGAAGCCTGGGAGTAGCTTGGCAATACTTGTAGAGAACATAGAAACAGTGATCCACTTATTTCATTATTTCATTACTTCAGGGACTACTAGATAATTTCTTTCCCTCTGATCTGAGTAGAACTTCCTTCTGGAATTTGCCTGAAAATAAAAATGGAATTTTTGGTTTCTGTTTTACCCTTTCATGGCCACACCAGGCTTGTACATCCTCCAGGATGTCTTCAGTTTCTCTCCAAAAAAATAAATAATAATAATAATAAAATTACCAACCCACCTACTGGCCTCTGTGAGCATGGAGGACCAACTCTGCCTACTGGCCTCTGTGAGCACGGAGGACAACCCTGTGTACTCTGTCTGACCTACTGTCACCTGAGGGGGGAGGTGCTTTGTATTCTGTACAGCTGACTTCAGGGCGGTGATATAGTTTACTGCTTGTTTAAATTATTTAATTATGTATATTTAAGTGTCAGTGTGCAGATATGTCCACATGAGTGCAAATACTCTCACAGGCCATTCACATCAGATCTCCTTGGGACTGAAGTTACAGGTGGTCACGAACAACCCACATGGATGCTAGCTGTGGGTCCTCTGCAAGACCTGTATGCACTGTTCACTGCTGAGCCATCTTTCTAGTTTCTACCGTCTACCTTCTTTTTTTTTTTTTTTTTTTTGACATAGTAAACTTACCAGACAGGCCGTAGGCATTCTTAGTGATGGGTAGATCAATAGCTCTTCTGGTCACACAGATGGGTCAAAATCATAGATTAGAGTGTTGCTATTGATATTTCTCTCTCGCTCTCTGGTGAATATAGAATGACTGGTGTTCAGCGTTAGTTTTCCTGGAGATGTACACAGGGATGGGCAGCTTCAAATGAATGGTTTGGCCATCGCTCTGACTGGCCTCTTTAAATAATCACCATGAACCCCTGAAGGAGTCAGCACTTCCTCCCCTGAAATCATGAGACAGGTATCTAGATGCTTGGACATAGCGGGGCATGACAGAGTGTCAAGTGTCAGGAATCACCTCCAAGCTCATCTCTTGTGTTACCGTGGGATGAATCGCAATAATTCAGGAAAATTAAGTCTCAAGGTCCATAGAAGAAAGTAGAAACCGTGACTAGGAAATGGGCATAACCACACTTTGTGCTGTAAGATTGAGTGTTCATTCTCTACAACGAGGTGCTCCACCCAGGGACTAGGCACTCTTCAAGAAATTAGTAGTGTCTAGGAGTCTAAGTTTGTTGGTTGTCCTTACCTGGTATGTATGGAGCCTGGGGATTCATTCCATTGTCACTGCCCCATAAGCCTGGCATGGTAGCATAAGCCTGTAATCCCAGCACTGACCTCAGGAAATAAAAGCAAGAATATCACAAGTTCCAAGTGACTTTTGAGCTGCATTGTCTTAGTTAGGGTTTTACTGCTGTGAACAGACACCATGACCAAGGCAACTCTTATAAGGATGGCATTTCATTGGAGTCGGCTTACAGGTTCAGAGGTTCAGTCCATTATCATCAAGGTGGGAGCATGGCAGCGTCCAGGCAGGCATGGTGTAGGAGGAGCTGAGAGTTCTACATCTTCATCTGAAGGCTGCTAGTGGAAGACTCACTTCCAAGTAGCTAGGATGAGGGTCTTAAGACCATGCCCACAGTGACACACCTACCCCAAGGCCATACCTCCAAAGAGTGCCACTCCCTGAGCCAAGCATATACAAACCATCACATACATATAGTTTCCTCCAGACCAGCCTTCAGACACAGGTGATGTGTCTCAACAGCAATGATTGCTTGCATGCTATTTTCTCTTATCTGTAGTATATTTTTTAAGTATATTTCTTTTCCTTTATTCATAAGCCATGTGGCCAAAAGGCTTAAGTTTAACATGAGTCTTGAGATGAAAATGTTCCCAATGGAAAATGGCTTTCATCCCACACCTTCATAAAAAAAAAAAAAAAAAAAAAAAAAAAAAAAAAAAACATGTACCTGACTTTAATGATACACAGTCCATTGGGTGATGCTGTGCTAACAGATACAATGGATTTTCTCCAGCACAAGCCGAAGAGAATAATCTATCTAGAATCTATGCATCTGGATTTCAGTAAAAGACCATGTCTCAAAAAAGTAAAAGCTGGGAGTCATGTTAACCTCAGGCTTCTACACACGTGTACAGTATCTACATTACAAGTACATATACCACACATATCTGCTCATGTGTGTCTATCTACACTACAAGTACATACACCACACACACACATACACAGGGGGTCAGAGGGTGTCTTAGTCAGGGTTTTCTATTCCTGCACAAACATCATGACCAAGAAGCAAGTTGGGGAGGAAAGGGTTTATTCGGCTTACATTTCCATACTGCTGTTGATCACCAAAGGATTCAGGACTGGAACTCAAGCAGGTCAGAAAGCAGGAGCTGATGCAGAGGCCATGGAGAGATGTTCTTTACTGGCTTGCCTCCCCTGGCTTGCTCAGCCTGCTCTCTTATATAATCCAAGACTACCAGCCCAGAGATGGTCCCACCCACAAGGGGCCTCTCCCCCTTGATCACTAATTGAGGAAATGCCCCACAGCTGGATCTCATGGAGGCATTTCCCCAACTGAAGCTCCTTTCTCTGTGCTAACTCCAGCTGTGTCAAGTTGACACAAAGCTAGCCAGAATAGGGGGTGAGTGTTCATCTAACTATCCCATCATGAATTATAACAAGTTATTTGCAGATATCTTTGCTGTAGAGACTGTCACTTAGATATAGCATGCTGACCATGGGCTAAGCTGGAAAAGATGTAGTTTATCTCTGTGCTCGCTGCTGGCCTTTTGTCGTGGAGTTTGTCCTCCTCTGCCTATGACTTGCTCTCTGAACCAGCATGGCATTGGTTTGTTGCTCACGTATGCACATGTCTCGTTCTGTATGTCTTAGATTTCTATCTGTAAACACCTGTGGAGATAGAAGGCTTCTTATTCATCCTGTATTCTCCCACTGAGACAAGCACATAGCAGGCGCTCAATCACGGGCTGTTTGAATTAGTAATCCATTATCTAGAAATTAAAAATGATAATATCTTCTTAATCCCTTGAATAATTATTCTGTTGTCACTGAAGTACAAAGAGAATTTTTCATTTCAAATTTTGAAGCTTTTTAAAAATAGCTATTATAAGCTGATTAAAGGTAGATCTTTTAAGCTGTCACCAAAGCCATTTATTCTAGTTAAAAACCTAATCCATTTATATATTCATACATTATACTCTACTTACTTCCAAAACTTAATTGAGGGAATTGTTAAAGTAACGGCAATTGTAGACAATATGGAACCAACTACAGGGGACTTATTCTTCCTTCTTGCCAGTATTTTGAAATGTTTATGACTTAAAAGAATGACCACATCAATATTAATTGTATCCACATTAAATAGAGCCGGGGAGGCCTATTTTTTTCAAAACTAGTTGCTAGTTTATCACATAATATTTTAATTATTTTCTTTAATTTTGTACAACCAATTTATGCCATAGTTTTAAATAATAATAATCATAGAATTAGTTTAAATATATTTTAAAAACTTAGATAAAAAATAACTCCTGGTTTCAAATAAACTTAAATATAAAGAATACCAAAAAAAAATACAGATTTGTAGCTCTATCCCCAAACTTTAACAAACATCACAACAATAATTACAACCTGTCCCTGTTTATCTTAAAAGGCGATTTGAGGTGACAACTCAAAAGAAACTAGAGGGTTGTTCTAAGAGGAAAAGAAGAGAGCAGAGCCTGTCACTTTCCCTTCACCCAAAGCACACCCAGCAGCTTGCACTGTCCCAGGGAGCTCTGCCCAATTAACCCACCCAAAGAGGTTGTGTGGCAGTTCAGCTTTCCACCAAGCGATGTTGAGATGTCCAGTATTTCTTGGACATGCCATTTAAGTTGAAAATGAAATATTTGGAAACATTGTAATCAGGTGAGTCCTGCCAAGTATGGGTCCATATTTACCCAGGTGGGTTCAATCACAATTTCTACTGTGAAACAAAATTTCAATCTAGCTCACTTAAAGCTAAAAATTAATTTTAGTGAGATTTTTTTGTGTGTGTGAAGAAAAATTTTGTCGCACAAAAGAATCACAGTTCACTCTGGCTACGTCAATAGCTTTATAGTGAATGTGGTGGGAGAAATTGAGAGGTGGTTACAATACGAATTTATTAATGAATACCCATTAAAGCTATGCCTGAGCAGATAAATCCTGTTTGTCTAAGACACTTATGTGATGAAAAAAAAAATAGTGGGGGCAGGCTTTTTTTTTTTAATTTTGATTCTGATACAATGTTGTCCTCCACCCTCAGAAGCCATGTTTGAAAGAACTTCAAATCATTCAGAAGGAAAAAAAATCACAAAATGCTAGAGACCCAGTTACAAAGACCATGAACTGTGAAAATTAATGATTCCATCCTCATAGCCATTGTTTAGTCAAGCCTGAGGAGATGAGCTCATACTTATGACAGGTACCCTGGATGAACTGCTAGAAATAACTTAGAGCAGATATCTGCTTGTACACTCAAGAATCTTGGTGCCCCGGCTTAGCTCTGATAGATGTCTACATTGCTGAGACAATGAGTAATTCAATAAATTACTATGTTCCTTCTCAATGCTATACCCTCTCAAAAAAAAAAAAAAAAAAAAGGTTCTTTATCCACTGTAACCTCAGTGCTGATCTGCCCATAAAAGTATCAACAAAGATCAGAATAAAATATGAGTGTGAGATGTGCCAGAACTATTATGGGCAGGAACATTTAGGAAAGATTCACTCCCCAGTAGACTCACAGTAACCCGTGAGTGGAAATCAGGCTTCATGTAAACACTTAGAACAGTAAGACCACACAGTGCCTTCTGTTCCTGTAAATAAAGGCTCCTGTTGCACACTGAAAGGGCTTTCTGAGCCATCAGCTTTAGTGTTCTTGGAGGGACCCAAGGAAAAAGGTAGGAAAGGAAAGAAAAGAACATAGAGGTGAACTGGGCCAAAAAGATGTGGGATCGAATTTGGTGTCTCTAACCAGCTTTGCCCACTGCCTCCATTCCCTTCATGGTCTCAGCGACTCCTGATGCGGCCCCAAGCCAACCGCCATCTCATGCTTTGCCTCCATGCTTAGCTCATTTTCTGAGCCACATCTTGAGACATCTCATCTTTCCCAAGCATCCTTTTCTCCATCTGGTGTACTTTCCATGGGACTAGCTTCAAAAGCAATGCTATTTATAAGGAAGGTTGACTATTAACCAAATGAATAGCCATTTCTAGAAAGGCTAGACTTAGAACATGACCAACGATTGATGATCGAGGGGAGAGAGAACCCCCGTTTTTTTGTAGGTGAATTCGGAATGCTATGGAGGTGTGAATGGGAGGGTGAGTTGAGCTAGTATACACAAATCTTAATTCACATAAAACGATTCGAAAGCTATTGATTGGCCGAGTCATTGAGTTTCTGACAGAAGAGAAAGGGTCCCCTTGGACACTAAAGAG
This sequence comes from Mus pahari, assembly GCF_900095145.1. Classification (NCBI taxonomy): domain Eukaryota; kingdom Metazoa; phylum Chordata; class Mammalia; order Rodentia; family Muridae; genus Mus; species Mus pahari. Next base: position 44,214,023 of record NC_034610.1, on the reverse strand, counting down.
AAAGTCTAAGTCATTGGTCACTAGCCTGTGTCCCCCTAAGCTTGCAGTTCTCAACCTGTGGTTCCCAAATCCTTTGGAGGTCACATCAAATATCCTTCATATCAGATATTTACATCACAGTTCATAACAGTAGCAAAATTGCAGTTTTGAAGTAGCAACAAAATAATTTTATGGTTGGGGGGTCATCACAACATGAGGAACTGTGTTTAAGCCTCGGGAAGGTTGAGAACTTCTCAACCTGAACACTGACCTAAGCATTTTGTTAGGCCTGGGGCCTTGGTACGCAGATCCACAGCTGTTACTAATTACTGAACATCTGTCCTGTCTGATCAGGTCAAGCTTCAGATGTAAAGTGCTCAATATTAATCTACACCACTGTTTGATGGGTGTTTACTACGTATCTCAGAAATACGTTAAGTATTTCAGATTATATTTGCCACAATCCATACAAAATATCTTCTATGATTCAATTCTAATGTGTATTTTACTTTCCTTTACTTTTTATTGTACATATATGTCTGTGTGTATATATGTGAGTGTGTATAGGTATATATGTATGTGTATATGTGTATGAATATATGATATGTGTATATGTATATATGTGTATGTGTATATAGGTGTGTAAGTATATATGTGTGTATAGGTGTGTATGTACATGTGTGTGTGTATGTATATGTGTGTACATGTATGTGTGTATGTATTTTCTTCATCTGTAATATGAAAAAAAGTCTATGCCAGAACATTTTGCTAGCACAAACACTCCTCTTTTTAATTCTTAAAAATTAATTTCTTGGGTATGATAAACATGTTTAGTTAAAATAAATGTGGACATTTTCATTTAGACAGGATCTCACTACTCAGCTCTGACTGGCCAAGAACTCACTATATAGACCAGGCTGACCTCAGACCCACAGAGTTCTGCCTGCCTCTATCTCACAAGTGCTGAAATGACAGTCATGTGCCACCATGCCCAGCCTACACACACACACACACACACACACACACACACACACACACACACACACACACACACACACACAGACTGACTCCCTTATTCTGCAATACTTTTCTAAATCCTAGCTTGCCATACCCCCTATTTCCAATTGACTGACCTCAGACATTCTTAGTTATTTTAGGACTGGTGGCTTATAGTTTCTCCTTACCCACATTAATCGTTAGGCTTGATTGATGAAACAAACCTCTTTTCTTCTTAATATCTAAGTCTCTGACACATAGGTCTAAATGGCACTTGCCTTTCTAAACAGCCTTTTATTTCTGAGGTCGTGTGATGACAGATTGTACAGCTTTGATGGCCAGAGCCAGGAAAGAAACGCCTTGGACTCCTATTTACAGGAGTGCCAGGAATTTGGCCATCACAGATATTTATGAGAGGAATTGAAGTAGCAGCCACTCCCAAACTCTTTCAGCGGGCAGGCATCCGAGGGGTGACATTTTCCAATGATGGTTTCTTCTCTTTAAGAAGCAGCAGAATGAAGCCAGGCAGAAAAGCAAAACCTCTTAGTGCATGGCTTCTCCGTGGCTTCAACTGTGTGCAGCTGGCTAAAGAACATGTGTGAATCCATATCAAGGAGAATAATATGTCTATACACTTCGCTGTGTAGTGAGATGAGAGGCTGTTGGGATTGACAACCTAGAATACGTGATACGCAATTCATTTTTTTTTTTTTGGTAGGAGAAATAGCAGTCATACATCTTTATTAAATGGATCTTCAGCATTTGAATTTGAAAACATTCTCTGTAGCTGATTGCTTACAACCTTATTCAAAGACTATGTGGGCTATGTTGTCATCCGTTGCTTGGAATGTGAATCCCTGAACACACACACACACACACACACACACGTGTGTTAACATAGAAATCATCGGACAACCTTAAGGGCTGCTCCTCAGGTATCATCTGCCTTTAAATTTTAAAGTAATATTTGAGTCAGGGTCTTTTGCTGGACTGAAACTAGTCGACAAGACAAGCAAGGCTGGCTGGCCAGCAGGCTCCAGGGGTCTGCCTACCTCTGCCTCTCTGAGCACTGGGATTCCAAGAGTGCACTTTTTAAACACGGGTTCAAGAAATTGAAGTCGGGCCCTCTAGCTTGCAAGGTCAGCACTTGACCAACCGAGCATCTCCCAGGCTCCAAAATAGACTTGCAATGTAGATTTTTTCAATGATTGAGTTAATGAGTAAAGACCAGATCTTTATAAGAATAAATCTAGATGGTGGTGTGCAATTGAGGCACTGCCTTCTTCTTATCCCCCAAGCAGTGCCCTTGGAGGACAGAACACTTGGAACTAAGAAAGTTCCCGATACAAGTACCTTAATCCGCGGCACTAACTAGGGGCAGCGTTTTGTGATTCCCCAACTATCTCCAGACTTTCTTCAATGTCAACAGCCCTGCTTCCAGGGCTGTTGGGAACATGCAGTAGACAAGCTTCTGGCTCACATGAATACGCTCTTTGGATCCCAGGGTCTGTATAATGAAGACAAGTTGGTACAGGAATACCAACGGCCACCTCCTGAACTGTACAAGGGACTAGAAAACAGAATGTGTGGGTTTCACTCCGGCAGCGGGCCTTCGGTGACCTTACGAATGATTCTGGAACTCTCTAAGTTTCAGTTTCCACAGCCCATCAGGAATTCCCGTTTCTACGGTGTTACACTCATCATTTGGGGTATGGAGGCTACTCTTCCCTGGCTGAGCGCTGAGAAAATTCATCGCCGAGCACGGTGTTCAGATAGGTGCCTGGCTATAAACAGGAGACCTGTTCCTAAGACTTTTCTCCCCACTGTTGTTTGAGATGAAAAGACTGCCTTTTTTTTCCAGTATGTTCAGCTTTCAAAAGACACACTGGAGGAAGTCAGCCAATTTCTGCCCACACAACTTCCAAGTGACGTCAATGGCAGCAGAGCTCACAGGTCTCTAAGCAAGTTTTGGCTCTCTATGTGAGGTTTTTTTTTTCCCCCTTTCTTTCTTTTTTAAAAGAACAACTGCAAAAAAATGATTGCTCTCAACTCAAATTACACAATTTGTTCTTTTTTGTCCCCTGAGTCAGCAGACCTTGTGTGGAAAATAAGACAAGCTTCCTTTCGTTCATGGCAAGTGAAATGGGACCGTTCTATGAAAGTAGCATCTTTGAGATGATCAAAGGATCTTCAAGTAACATTTTTGGTTGTTGTTGTGGTGGTGGTGGTGGTGATGGTGATGGTGGTTTGGTTTGGTTTGGTTCTTTGAAACATGGTTTCTCTGTGTAATACCCCTGTCTGTTCTGGATTCATTTTTGTAGATCAGGCTGGCCTTGAACTCACAGAGATCTGCCTGCCTCCGCCTCCGCCTCCGCCTCCGCCTCCGCCTACCAAAGGGTTAGGATTAAAGCCTCCGCCTCCGCCTCCGCCTCTGCCTCAAGTTCTGGGATCCAGACAGATACCTAGATAATATAACTGTTACTTGAACCCTAGATTCTTATCTCATCTGTAATTAGTAGTGTGTATCTTGGGCAGAGCACATGTCGAATGTATTTCAGAGGACTTCTCTAACAAGAAAAAGTAGCTCATGTTTGGTTCCCAGCTCTTCTTTCCTGATAAAGTCAAACAAGATAAAGACTCTAAAGACAGTAGCTTAGACACATGGCTCTTAACATCGGGAAGGCACACATTGGCTCAGTCCACATAGCAGCTCTCTGAGGCGGTGTTGGTAGAACTGCTGACTAGGAATGTGAGAATCGGAAGGCAAAACTGTTCAAAGCTGATCAAGCAGCACTTGGACCTCACCCTGGCTTCAGTTTCTACTGAGGTGGCTTGTTTGTATTCAGTGTTTACACGGGGCTGGGAAGCTGACCCAGCAGGAGTAGGGACCTCTCTTATAGAGGACCCAACTTTGATTTCCAGCACCCATATCAGACAGCTCACAATTGCCTGTAATTCCAGGGGATCTGACACCCTCTTCTGACTTTTATTGGTGCCTATGCTCACGGACACAAACCCACACACAAGCCAACACATAGACGCCTAATTCTGTGCATCTTCTTTTAAAAGAAATGCACTTACTGATGCCTGGTTACCATAGGTTTTAAGTAAAGTCTGTTACTTGGCACTCTGAAGCAACGGCATACAGCTCCATCTGCTCCTCCTGACAGACACGGAGTTAAAGGACTCTTGCCCATTCCATCCTTGCAAAAGCTGTCTGAGCTCAATCTCTATCAGTCCGATGTTACTGAGAAAAACAAGTGGTTGTCACTTGCCTGAGATCACATGACTGCAGAATGCTTCAACTTTATGGCCTGTGTTTCCTGCTCCGTGCATTTTTCCTCTGCAGCATGCTTCCTCCAGGAACATAATGCAAAGAAACACAATATAGCATCTTAGGACAGGGGCATGGAAAATGCCTCAGATATTTGGGAATCTCTCAGTACATTTTAGGGATGATGTTAATCCAAAGGAATTTTGAGTCGTCGGAATTTCCACTGTAGTCTGCACAACCCAAACTGATCCAGAACTGCTGTAATCGACAGCATCTCTTTTGATTTAAATAGAATCCAAATACTGAGTTCCCTTAAAAAGTGATTGTAAGGGAATTTGGTATTTGTGTATATAAAGACTGATACACTTAGAAGAATGGGGGGTGGAGTTTAATGGCATCACTGGGTTTTTCATGAGTGGTCATGGAAGTTAAAAACAAGTACTGAAAAGTGTCCTTAGAAGGATTATTGCACAAAGATTAAAAGGTAAAATACATGAGAAGCACATCAAAAAACAACTTGTAATTTCCCAAAGCAAAACATAATACAACTTATAAATTTATTATTATGATTCCCTTTTGTATTTCAATAAAACATATTTTATAAAAAAATATTACCAACTAAATAAGAGGTCCTCGGGATTAAATTGTTTGCTCTTGGGTTTGTTCTTATCACACCAAATGTCTTATTTATATTTAAATACCACATGGAATAGGCAGGAAATTCTCTGTTTAAACTGGACTTTTTTGAGGTTGTTAAGGCCAGACTATTTGCTTTGCCAAAAATTAAATTATTGCAAAGTAGAGCAAGCACCTGGCCTTGTGGTAAGTCAGAATACGGGGATATATCCACCTGGAAATAAAACAGTTGCTACCAGGACACCCCCTCCAGAGTCCATTGGTGGCTGAATCTGATTATGTCACCTCCTGACAGACACGGAATTAAGTAACTTAAAGTCAAGGTGGGAATGGCCTAGAAATTCCATCTCCGCAGCACATAGCTCCCACTGCTCATGGACTTGCTCTCAAAAATTGTATTCCTAAAAATCTAGACATTCTTATAAACAATAAATGGCTTTGATTCACTTTCTTCCTGTGCGAATGGACACTGGTAAGAAATGGGTCCCGATGCTGTGACTTTTTAATGTAGCTCCTCATGTTGTGGCGATCCCCTGCCAACCATATAATTATTTTCATTGCTACTTAATTTCTCTACTGTTATGAATTATAATGTAAATATCTGGTATGCAGGATATCTGATATGTGACCCCAGTGAAAGGGTTATTTGACCCCAAAAAGGGGTTTTGACCCACAGGTTGAGAACCACTGAAATAACATTCCTAACCAACTTCCTTGAAAAAGGTCCTAAACCATCTCAAGGTCTTCTAATAACACATTAGTCCTATTAAAACTTTATCAAATACTATATATAAAGTCATCTTGAGGTGTACAAGGGTATGGTATTATTTTCTATCATGATGTCAACAAAAGCGTTAATGCATTTCCGTACTTCTCTGTAATTTGTTGCACATACAGAGATCTCCAAAGAGTCTATGTAGATCTAAGATCGGAGACCATGTTCCTAGCCTTCTGTATAAGTAAAAATATACAGCTCACTGCTACATGTTAGCCACAAAGGGATAATTTACCCTTTGTGTATGCTAGTTTTGCTTGTTTTCTATCACTATAACAAAACGCCAGAGACAATCAGTTCATAGAGAGAAAAGGTTGGCCAATGGGTTTTTAGTTTCCAGTCCACTGTGCAGGAGATCCATTGTGTTTAGTCCTCCAGAGGGGATAGGGAAAGGAACAAATGAAGAGCTTATGACATAGGAAACTGCTTACCACATCTGCTGGAAGCAAGACAGAAAAGGAGGGCTAGGTAGCCCATTCAGAAGCAGATTCCCAAAAACTGAAGGACCTCCCAGAAGACCCTGCCTCCCCAAAGCACAAAGTACACATGAATAGCGCCATCTACAGGAACCAACCCTTTCTTTCATGGACCTTTAGGGAAACATTTGCTGTGCATATAAAACATTTGTTCTTAAAAGCTGAGCGACAACATATTTAGAATTTCTAGAAGTCATATTTAGGACTGGTTCAGGGGCAAATAAGCTGTGTGATACACAGGTAAGACACACACACACACACACACACACACACACACACACACACACACTCACACAGGCTAGTACACTCCCATGCCAGAGTGCTAAGCACCGTTTTCTGCTCTGCTGTCCCCATCGTGAATGCAATAATTTTTTGGACAAGAGGCCTAACGTTTTTATTTTCTATACTAAGAGCTAAAAATTATGTAGTTACATTGGCATGTTAATGTAGCAAAGACAAAAATGTAACTTAAAATATGAAATTTAAAACTAACCAAAGTGCTACTAACATAGTTGAGAATTTTTACTTCCAAGGAAGATATTCCACTTAGTAAATATACCTGGATTTGATTTGATTTTTGGTTAAAAGAAAATGAATCTAATGCTTTAGAGTGATCCAGTTTTCTAAGGAGTATGTGATAATCATGATTATACATGTACATACACATGGGGCCTGGACAATGAATGTTTAAGATAGATAAGTAATTATATAGAAAATAAATGACAAAAGAGAAGTTTATCAGCTTGTACAACCTTTTCCCTTAGTTATAGCTAAAAACTTAAAAACATTCAATTGATTTCTTCTCACTGTAATCATTACACCATTCCTTCTCTGTCAAAAAAATTATATTTATTCATTGTTGTGTTCTTACAGTCTGTAAAAATACTATACATATGCAGAGCTGGGGCTGATCCTAGCCGGAAGGCAGCTCCAAAGCCTGGGGCTGGATGCATTTGTACAATCTGAGTGCGACTAGTCTTGCCTGCTTCTCTTTCTTTCTCTGTGTGGGTGCAAGGGCACAGGGAGTGGGCCAACATGACGCTGAATGCACTACGCAAAAGTCAGCATGAATCCCAGGCCTTTTTGCCAACAGAAAGGATCGATTGTGTGGCTGGTAGCTGGAATGTACGCAGGTCACTTTGGAGTGGCGTTAGCAGGCCTCGTTCTACTGGTTTGCTCTAGGAAAGACAGAAGCATGAGAGTTTTCCTGCCCTGTGCTTGAGCGGCCCTCCACTTACCCTCCTCTTCATTGTTAAAATAATAAAGAATAATATTCATACATTCAGAAAGCTTCAGCCCTGTTTTCTTAGTTGGAAGCTGTTGTTTCAACGGTATATACTTTCTTTCCTGGCTGTGTGGAAGTCTGCTGTTCAGAATAACATGAGCTGGGGCACCTAGCAAAACAGGCTATGGGAGACTTAGCGACTATGTTTGCCAGAAGCCACAGACAGCGTCAGGCCCAGCACAGCAAGGAACTTGCAATAGATAGCTTGTAAAGGTGGGGTGCAGCTCAAAGGTGGAACACATGCCTGGGATGTCTGAGAACTCTCTTCCCAGCACCAGAAACAGCAGTTACTGTACAGAACTTCTTGAATAGATCAGTAAATCAGGAGAAAGTGACGGAATGATTTTCGATGATATTTAAAGTTTAATCATCGAGTCATTTTCAACTTTTATAAACAATTAAAAAAAATCTTTACCCTTGTATGACTGGCTACAGTTTGGGAAATCAGGGGCTCTAAGATCGATCTGCTTGCTTGCATTTGGCCATCAACCTGGCCAGCAGGTTCTGTGTTCTGACATTCCTATTGTGAATGTTACATGGGGTCCCTTCACACCAAAGCCTACGGCTCTTGCCCGGCTGTCTCATGCCCTGAGATGCACACAGTGGGTAAAAACTGTGTAAGAAGAGCCTCAAGTGTCCTCCCTGTCTGCTATTGTTTTCAAAACACATTTCCACTTTTTTCTTCACTCAATTTAATGAGATTCCACCCACCTCTTTTTTAAAATAAGCCTTCCATACCACTTTTCCCAGGATGCCTCTGTAGATATATGGTTAATGAGATTTCTCTTGAATCCATGTGAATTTTAACCTCCATATCAGAGTTGTTATGGTAACCAAATCGATTCCTAATTGACCACCTTCCTGCTCTTTCCAGGGGATAAAAAAAAAAAATCTCTGGACAAAGATGCAGCTGCATAAAAAACAATGATAGGAATGTCATCACAGAACCTGGAGCTACTAAATTTCTCCCTTCTGGGGTTATAGATAGCAGAGACAAAAGAAAAAAATACATGGCAGAGCATCTCAAAGTCAAAGTTGGCAGCCACAGCATTAGACCCCTCAACCGACGTGTATCCAAGATCTCAAGAACGGGTCTAAGTTGAACGGGTCTAAGTCAATGCCTCCAGCAGTTTTAGAGTGCATGCCAAATACCAGTTATTCTTCTTAACCATGTCCTCTACTGCTACTACATGAAAGAGCAGGTTTTTATCACCTGGGGCTCAGATCCCTGACAAGTGTGCTAATTTTGAGCAGTTTGCAGGAACAGTGTTCAATTGTCTCTACAAAAGGAAGGTTGAAACTCAAGAATGTCTGGATTGCATTGTAGCCAATAACATGGTTTCCTAATATGAAGAAAATTTCCTAAATGTGACTCCATACCCTTGGGATATTCCTGATCACTGTTCTTTATGATTAAGCTACCTTCTGGTGTCAGAAGCATGATTGAGAGGCTGTTTTTAAAAACTGGGTTTGGGACAGTAGTTATGCAGTTGGTAGTGCGACTCTGTGCCCTATACACACAGATTACTGGAGGGAAATGTTTGCAGTGTAAGAATTAAAATAAAATAAAAAAAAAAAACAGTAAAAATGTTCGGCTATGAGAAGGGAGTCACTGATTATAGTATCTCATTAGAAATAGTCTTTACTTGCAAGAAGGCTGGGAAAACTCTAAGTCATAAGCTTTCCCTATAAATAATTAGCCTGGCAAGAAAATTCTAATGGTCCATTAAATTTTTCACACCTACAGCTGTTCAGGGAAAATATAAGCAAAACCTGATTGCCCTGATTTCAGATGAGTGGTAGACTTTCTCCGCAACCAGATGAATAACTTTGCCTACCCTGAGTACATGTTTCTTGCCGCAACCCTGCACTCCGACCGGCACAGACGGGGAAAAAACAACAGGAACGCCAAGGAAGGTTTCTCCAACAACTTTTCATCTTTATCTCAGGTTCATCCTGTTTTTGTTTTTCATCAGTCCTTTGCCTCTTATCGCTCCCCCCTCCCCTCTCCTGGATCCAATCATCGTTCAGCACGAGCCATGCATGCAGGCAGGGCGCGCGGTGATAGACCAGTGACTCATCAGGCGGACAGCACAGGATCGTACAAATGCGCAGGCTCAGGTTCTTGGTAAACAGGGATCACGGGGCTTGGCCACACCAGCTTCCCACATTTTCTTTTTCCAATGTGATGTGGAATTGTCATTTGTCAGAAACAAAAATATGTCTAACCTTCAGCAGATAGGTCTAACGTTCAGCAAATAGCTTCTCTACCTTTGAGCTTACTCTCAAACCAATATAAAGTAGGCAACCTGTACAATTTAAGCTAGTCTTTAGGTAGACGCCTTTACAGGTAGGTTCAGGTATAGATGCCCATTTCTTATGATGGCCATTTCAATAGCTGGATGTGACTTTTTACCATGCCATCACTGTTTTTAATGCTTCTACTTTTGGTGCCTATGAGGACAGATAGTCTCTCATGGGACCAGACACTTTAGACCTATGTAGAAAACCACAAAGGTCCTAACTTTCTCTGTTCAGCGCTGTAGCCACAAGTCTTTTTTGTGAGTTTCGTGTATTTGCTGGGGGGCCCTGAAATGAGAGGTATTGAAAAACTTTTCAAGAGCTTGTAGAAAGAGAGGAATAAATTTACACAGGTTACATATTGGAAGGATATTTTGGTCATCAAACAGCTGCCTATCACAACTGTTAAGTCTTCACGTGTGTGCTTTGTATTTTTAGTTTGCATAGTATTCACGAAGGGTGACACAGGTACAAAGGTCCGTTTGGAGGTGGGAGCTCCAAGTTCACACAGTAATATTTCTGAAAGGAAGTTAGAGGGTTCTAAAACCATCAGATTTCCTATCACAGAAGGGATGTGAAAGCAGATGTTGGGAAAGTGCTTTTAGGGGCCCGATGTAGACCCACCTCCTTATTTTGATTAAATACAGGCAAATGCTTATACTTAAGTCCAGTATCAGTTGCAAAATATTCTCCTTCCAATTTTAAATGTTCTAAAGCAAGTTGAGGGTGAGAGAAGAAGATGGCGGAAGGAGAGAACTCAGAGATCAGGCAGGACAGGTCATCAGCAGCGAGAAAGAACATTCCAGAAAGGGAGCATAAAATGAACGCGGGAAGAAGAGAACCCAGTGTGAGTCCCTGAGAAAGTGACGGCTGAGCTGTTGAGAGCAGTGACATCTAAGAATGGCTGCCAGCACATGACGAGTTATAGGCACGATTTTATTTCAATGTCCTAGAAACAGACTTTCAGCATTCCCATTTACAGACAAGAAACTGCAGACCAAATTGAAGAAGCTTGCCTGAGATCATTTAATCAACATCAGAGCCAGATCATAGGGGACAGAGGCAGCCATCATTTTACCTGGGCCTAAGTATTACCAGCACATTGACTCTGGGTGGGAATCACTGAGGCAGTCTGAAACAGTTGGTCAAGCTACACTTCAGACTGCCATCTGACTCTAAATCCCAGTCACGTTGCAGGAACAATAACGCCGAGCATTTACCGATCACACTCATGTGCTAATAACTACATAAGAACTCATAAATTATTTCTTCTTTCCCTCCTCTCACCACCACAGACTGTCTCATCCAACATATATTAAATAAATAAATAAATAAATAAATAAATAAATAAATAAATAAATAACAATAAGAGTCCCAGTCCAGGACCCACTGCAAAAGTTTCCCAAATCCGGATGTCACCTCATGTATTTGTCCTTTGATCACACTTTTTTTCCTTATCTGTCATTCCCCATAAAAATATCATCTGCCCGGGATGCTAATGCTTGATTCTTCAGTCTCTATGGAGGTATTGCTCATCCAATAGGACACATTCCTCCCGCCATCAAGCTTACCAGTCTTCTCTGTAGAAAGTGTCACCTCATCTTGAATCCCGACCCCTCCCAAGATCTCCCCCTTTACCAGGTGTCCCAATTCAAGGCATTGTTGGAGCATAAAATGGAAGACGAATTTCACTTTTTTCCATTGATCTTCAAAATTATGAGCAATTATTTTTGCTTTAATGAAGCCCTAGTTTTCGTTGGCGCCTTTGATGTCCTTTGGTTTCCCCTTTTCGAGTGTTCTTTGAAGGAATTTGTATTCATGGCAGGTACCAGAACTTCCTGGCGCCATCTAAAGTACTGAGAGCAGATATGCAATGTTGCTTCCTGGGACCCTTTTTATTCTGAGAGTGATGAGCTTGTCTGCTCCTGGAGACAGCAAATTCCTGGCTGACAGTGACTGCGTTGCTCTCTTTTTTACCATCACACATATATCACTGGCTTGTTGGTGGATGTGCTTCCCAGAGTTGACTAGAGAATAGTGGTACTCGGAGATCTTAGTGGCCAAGGGCTGCCCTGGGCAATTTATCTCGTCTTCTTATGGCTCTTTTTGATTTTTAAGGCAGAGTCTTATTACGTAGTTCAGGATGATCTCAAATTCACAATCCTGCCTCTGCTTCCAAAGTGCTAGGATTACAGGCATCTATGGAGCCCAGGCATAGACATACAGAATTAAGTCTTATCTCTTCCTCCTCCTTCTCCTCCTCCTCCTCCTTCTCCTCCTCCTCCTCCTACTCCTCCTCCTCTTCCTCCTCACACCTTAATCTTCCACAGTGGCATGTTCTAAAGCCAACAGTTCTCAACCTTCCTAATGCTGTGACCCTTGAATATGCTTTCTCATGCTGTGCTGACCCCACTGGCACCAGTGGTCCAGCTTCCTGACCTCAGAGCTCTGCCCTCCAGAGGCACAGAGTCATCTGCAGCTCAGCTTTGAGCAATAATCACATTGGATGATGCTTTAAGGGATTTATCTCCCTTGGCCCAGCCATCATCACTCAGTCTTTGGGCTTGTTGGTTATTATTCCAGTGTGCACATGTGCCAAAATGGAACTTACACATTCCCTGGTTGATAAACATTGTTGGTTTTGTAGACTTTTTCCGTAAGAGCTACACAAATCTTGATGCGGATGCGTGTTTTCATTTCTCTCGAATAAGCATCTGGGTGTGGAATTATTGGGTCATAGGTAGGGTGAGCTCTCTAGAAGAAAGGGCCAAAGCACTTCAGCTCCCACCAGCAATTCAGGAAGCTTCCAGATTTGCCACGTCACTGACAATACTTGGTATCATAAATCTTTTTAATTTAGCTGTGCTTGGAGGTGTGTCTCATAGAGTATCTCATTATAATTTAAATTGGCATTTATCTGGAAATGTCATTAACTATATTTCTTTTTTTCTTTAATTTTTTATTAGATGTTTTCTTCATTTATGTTTCAAATGCTATCCCAAAAGTCCCCTAACCCCTCCCCCCACCCTGCCGCCACCCTACTCCCCTACCCACCCACTCCCACTTTTTGGCCCTGGTGTTCCCCTGTACTAAGGCATATAAAGTTTGCAAGACCAAGGGGCCTCTCTTCCTAATGATGGCCAACAAGGCCATCTTCTGCTACATATGAAGCTAGAGACATGAGCTCTGGGGGGTACTGGTTATTAACTATATTTCTTGGGGCAATTAAAATATAATATGAGGCTGAGCAGTGTTGGTGCACGCCTTTAATCCCAGCCTTTAACTTGGGAGGCAGAGGCAGGTGGATTTCTGAGTTTGAGGTCAGCCCGGTCTACAAAGTGAGTTCTAGGACAGCCAGGGCTATACAGAGTAACCCTGTCTTGAAAAGAAACAAAAAAAGTTAAAAATAAAAAAATGTAATTTGAATACAGTACAATGATCTCATGTGTGACAACTGAAGGATTTTGGCAAATGTACATACTGTTCATAATGTCCACTACATATTCTATTCTATTTAATGTATTCTATTCAATGTATTACATTAAAGAAAAGACTGTGTCTGACCTCCAGAAGTCTCTTTCGGCCGTATCCAATCTCCTTTCAGTGCAAATAATCCTGGTGCAGTCTTTCCCACTCCAGATTAGTTTTGTGTGTTATAGCATAGTATGAAAGTACACAGAATAAACTCTTTTGTGGCCGGCCCCTTTACCCTCACCTGGTGTTCTCTGAGTGTCATTGGAATTGCAGTGTCTTTCTGTTTTGTTCTCCCTTGGATTCCCCTCTGTACCTTTCCTTCCTGTGGATAAAAACCAAAGTCACCTATGCTTCCGTTGGTAGCCATTTTGGATGGTCTTGGATTTTGTCCATCCAAATAAAAGACTCTACAAACAACTTCTGTCCGTGTGTCTTTGTAAAGAAACATTTCATTTCTCTTGCGTAAAAAGCTAGGGGGTAGAATTGGTAGATGGTGGAATGGGTAAACATTCACCTTTGTAAGAAATCCCCAAGCTGTGTTTCATTTTGCATTTCCACCTACAGTGTTGCCCCACAGCCTATTCAAAGTCTGTCCAGTAGTTTTTATGTTGAGCTTTCCTGGCGGGTGTACAGTTATAAATCATGTCGGCTTAAACTGCCATTTCCATCACGCTTTGACACACACCTATCACCACCCCTGTACCTTCCTTCTGAAGCCCTCTGCCTGCTTTTACTGAATAATCTGTTTAGCACTGGTATATTATTAAGATTATTTTGACCTTTTGAATATACCTAAAATATAAAATATTCTAACGTCATGGTAAATTTGTATGTTTAGTACAATTTGTAATACATCTTAATGTAATTTATATTTTATAAGTTCCAAATACACGCTTAAAGAACTTTTATTTTTAAAATTAAATTTTTTTAATCTTCTGAAGACAGACTTCTTTCTAGCTTTTATTTTCATGCTTATTAAAATATATCTTATTATATATAGTATTACAAATTGTCGGTGGGTATCTCTGCTTGCTATGTATGCAACCTTAGGAGCCTAAGTTTGAATCCCCTGTGCCACATAAAAGACAGACATGACTGCACAATACCTGTGACACTGGAGGACAGAGAGAAGCAGATCTTAGATTCCAGAGCAGTCAACCTAATCTAGATGGACACATTCTCCATCAGGTAACTCTCCTGTCCCAAAGCAGTAGGCAGAGAATGCCAGAAAGACCCCAACGTCTTCCTCTTGCCTTCACATGCACACATATGAAAACACACACACACCAGCACGCAAGTGCATGCACCACACACACACACACACACACACACACACACAGATCATTACTTGAGTGTGTACACTAATGCTTACCCAGTATTCTAGCATTCTAGTAACTTGGGAAACCAAGCTGCTCTCTGGCACCATTCTTTTCTTAGTTGTTTTGGCTTTTCAGGATCTTTGCATTTCCATACACATCCTTACAATTAAACTTACACATTTTGCAAAAGTTTGCAGGGATTTGTTTTCAGTCTTCTTTCTGTGGTTGTGATTCAGTTTCTACAGTTTTCAGTTTCCCATTCTTAATATCACTTCTTAAAAAACAATTCGTCTGCTGAAATGCCCTACGTAATAAGTTGTCAATAGAGAATATTACACTCTTTTCAGTTCTGAAGGCTTTTCACTTGTCTTTTAGTGAGAACCACCTGTTTACCCATAGTGACCTTTTTCTTTTAAACCATAAGCACATTGCTGATAGTTAAACACTTTGTCTGAGAGTTCCCAAACTGTCTTTTCAGCTCAGCCTCCATCAATATTTTACTTTGTTTTATTTTTGTTGAAGATTAGACTTGTGCTTCCTTTCACATTTAGCAGATTATTTAGTTCTGTGGGGCACTATAAATACGTCAGAACACTTACAACTCAACCCTCCGCATGTTACCGCCATCTTTGTACCAGGTGACGAACAGATTTGCCATGGACATGTGTAGATTACTGTTTGATCACAATCTCTAATGCGACTTATTGCAAATCTCCCGTTTCTCTTCTCTGAAGTTTCTGCTTCAGCATCTAGCCACCGCAGCTGCGCAAACACCCTGCCTGCCTCCTCCATTCAGCATCACTGCGCGCTGCTCTGGCTGGACCACCACAAGCTCTTAACGCGGGAGTCCTTTCTCTCGGGGACCACAGTTCAGTTCTCAGCATCTTCTAGACTCTGAAGCAGTAGCTGGGATATTTTGTCAACTTTTTCAATAGTTTATGACTGGAGGAACCCTTTATCGCCAATTACTTCACTGTAGCTGAGACTAAGATCCACTCCTAGGAACTTTATGAGTCTGGTGGGGGCATATCGAGGCTCAAACTCGTTCTTGGATCTCTCGCATTTTGTGTCATCTCTGAAGGAGACCCCCCGAACAGTGGGGGACCCCTCCCTCCTGGACCCCAGATTAGGCACAAACCGCACCCACACACCTGTTTTCACAAAGACATCCTTCATTCTGAGGGAAAGAAAAGTTAAAAGTGGCTGCTTTCTGGCTCAGGCGGAGAAAAGGGAAGCCTGTGTTAGAAAGGGCTAGGATGGGGTGGTATATTTTAACTGGGCATGTTAATTAGGTGAGCCAAAGGGGCTTTTATTTTGTTTTGTTTTGTCTTGTTTTGTTTTGTTTTTGTAATGGGGTTTCTCTGTATGGCCCAGGCTGTCCTGGAACTCACTTTGTAGACCAGGTTGGCCTCGAACTCAGAAATCCGCCTGCCTCTGCCTCCCGAGTGCTAGGATTAAAGGCGTGCGCCACCACACCCGGCGGAAAAGGGGGCTTTTTGATTACTGGACTTCAATACTTTCACAGCTGGACTTTGGTGGTCAGCCTCGGGAGGAGGAAGTGGCCAAATAAGGGAACAGACTGGCCTTCGTGGCTAGTTTTAGGAATGTAATGTAACGGTTTTCAGCAAGACAGAGAGAATGTGGGAGAAGGGCAAGGCCTGCCGGAGTCATGTTCGCCAGGCTCGGGCTGCCCAGAGTCCCTTCGATCTCTGAATCCAAAACTAACAATTTTATTCTTTTCCCACCACTAGACCCCTAGTGGTTCCAAAGCAGAGTCAAGATGTCAGCAAAAGTAGGGTGAGATTCTTCCAAAATGAGATCTACGCTAGGACACAGTTTCTAAGGGAGCTTTACAAAGACGTAGAATTTTGCTTAAAGGGTGCTCTTCTTTTAAGCATCAGGGGCCATCCTCCGGTGTGACTTGTGGGTATGCCATGGAGATGTTGAAGGGGATTTTAAGGCATTCTGTTTATGGTTGGGCAGGGAATATGTAGAATCACATCATGTCTGAAGTACAGTCTCTGTGGTATAATGGGTAAAAATGTGTCGCATCAGGTTGGTCCCCGGAGGGTTGTTTTCTGTTGTTTATATCCTCTGTGGTCTTCTGACACCCCCCAGATTACTGTTCCTGGTAGAGACGAATAGGGAAGGCCTGAGCTGGCTATCCTGGTCTCAGGACCACCGAGTGGGTCTGGAAGTCGTTCCCCAGGGCACTGTGTGTTCGGCTTGTGGAGAGAGCCACACATGTCTGCTGGAAATGAAAGGCCTCCGTGGCTGGAGCGTCAGGGCAGAGCAAGCTGAGCCAGTCTTCCCACTGCTGTGACCCAAGGCTGACTTTTCTCTTAAGTTTTCAGTTTCAGTTGAGAAATAAGGCCAGCAGATAATGGCGGCTTTGTTCAGTTTGACCTAACAAGGAACACAAGAAGCCTTTGGGGGAGGCTCACCTAAGGATCCTGTTAGCCAGATATTACAGCTGTAACTCCAGGAGGTTTCTGGTCTTGTTTTGTTTACATCATAAAATTACTAAGATATATAATATATGTGATTTGTGACATGTGATATACAATATATGATATACCATATATAACATAAATATTATAAAGTTAAATAATATAAACAAAATTTCTATAGATGTAATATATTTTAGTATTTATGTAAATATTAAATTAGTTTATATAAACATAAAAGTTAAATATATTATATATCATAAATGACACATATTTTAGTAAGTTTATATAGAGAGATGATACAGCTATCAACTAAATTAAAAATTATGTAACTTATACACAGTCGTGTGCTTGCTCTGAACCTCTGTCTACAGACGTGTAAACCTGTTGTCCTCAACATGATGGTAGATTCTTCTTCATCTTTGCTATGCTCATGGAAGCATACACACTTTGTAGGCAGAAACAGCTCTGGGAGGAGGAGCTTGGGTTCTGCCTCTGCCGTTAACTAGTGGAATATCCTCAAGTTCATTCCTTCACATTCTTGTAAATCGCTTTATATGAGAAATGGTTGTTAGGCTGTATCTGCTTCGTGAAGGAACAGGGAGGGACAGGATACCATACACACAGCATTCTTACCTCTCGAGTTTGTTACAACAGCCGCCGTTCACATAGTGCTCGAAGTTAGCTAGCTCATTCTGTCTTCCCAACAGAGCTTTGTGGCAAACATTGCAACTCTCATCTGACAGACAGGGAACCAAATTCCTGTCTGGGCCTTCTACGTCTAAAAATATTATGTGAGCCACTCTCTACCTTTCCCAGGTGACCTGAAAAAGCTCCTTTAATGAAGGTGTGCTTGCTTTAGCCCTACCCTGACCTTCTGTAATCAGTAATAATCCCATAAGGCTATTTTTTGAGTCATTCAGAACTTCCATTTGTGAATGAGAACTCACAATTGTAGAACGAGGGGCACATGGGCACACTCAGTGAGTGGAGTGCCTGCTTCACACTCAGTGAGTGGGGTGATGCTTCACACTCAGTGAGTGGGGTGCCTGCTTCAGAGACATGGGGACAGAGTTCTGACCCCAGGCTTGGGTGAAACCAGGAGAAGCCCAGGCTCACTGGCAGCTGCTCCAGCTGGACAGACAGTGGGAGGCATCCCCTCCACTCGCACGCACCTCAAAACAGCAATGCTAAGAATACGAAAAGACATCTCATGTTAATCTCTGGCCTCCGCATCCACCGTATAATATATGGTAATGTAATGTATAGTCATCATACAATATATAGGTGAACAGACCAGTGCTTGCTTGCTCTCCTTCTCACTCTCCCTTCTCTCACTCCTTCTGTCTCCCCACCTCTCTCCCCCCTCTCTTCTCTCTCACTCCCTCTATCCTCCTCTTCCATCTCTCTCTCTCTCTCTCTCTCTCTCTCTCTCTTACACACACACACACACACACACACATACTATAATGGATATCGACTACTAGAAATTGTATCTTTCCTGCTAGAACACAAAACTCATCCACTGTAAGAGGAAAATGTTTAAACATTTAATCACATTTATTTTCTTGCAATCTTTTCTTTTTCTTCCATCTAAATACATGTACCTTCCTTTCTTTCTTTCTTTCTTTCTTTTTTTTTTTTTTTTTTTTTTTTTTTTTTTTTTTTTTTTTTTTTTTTTTTTTTTTTGACAAGCCTTTTGAATTCCGGGGTTTCTCTGACTTATCCCAAATTCTTTAGCACTTAGTCTTCTGAGCTCATTTCCTTGATCCCAGTTTTCAGCTCCAAAGCTCACGTGACCACCTCCATACATGTGGACAATTTGCTTCCCAAATCCTGAGCCGCCTCACTCCCTGAAAGGCCACACCAGCTCTTTCCTGTCGTCTCTGTCATGGGTTTTTCAGATGTTTCTAACCCCCGCACCCTCAGCAAGGCCTCACTAGTCTAAGGGTGTTTCAGAAGAAAGGTACCTCAATGTCAGCAATCAGAGTTAACTTATCAACCCAAAGAAAAATAACCACAACATACAAAGTTCTGGACTCTTTTTAAATACCAATTTAGCCCGAGTCTGTGATTTGTGTAACTTTCCACTTCTTTTGAGAGCTAAACACAACCTAGTAAACAGAGGTCTTTGAAGTGTGAGCTGGTTGACCATTTCTGGCATGGAGCATCCAACCCAGCTGAATGCAACTTGGAACCCGCTCCAGCTTCATCAGCAAGTGCTGGGAGATGACGTCACTGTGGGATTTCAACCGAACTTTATGTTCTGGTAAACAGTGTGGTGCTGCAGTTACCGCTAGTGAATTCTTTTGCCCCTGGGAAGCACCAGGGAAGCTCCTTATTCGTGTGCAGGCCTCCTTTGAAGGATAGAGTGGTGTGAGGCTGGGAGAGCTGAGCTGGGTGACAAGTGCTGAGGAAGATGATGAAAGTCGCTGTGTGTGGAGGGCCAAGTTCTGGGTTAGTTCTGCTCCCCCGTGAGCAGGATGCTGGGCAATAAATGGGTTTCTTTGGGAAATAAGCTATTTGGGAAATAGACTCCCATTTCAGTGCTCATGTGCAAATAATCCCATATTAGAGATAACATAGGTTAGTTTGACGTAAACCCTTTTCCTTAGATCAATAACACATTCAGGAGGCTGTAGCTATAACCGCGAAGGCAACGGCCACTACAGCTGAAACAATAGTAAGGAAAGAATCCAGCAGATAGTTAAGTTCTTATAGAAATAAATGCACGCAAAATCCCCCTGCTTATCAAGCTGTCTCCACGGTATGTTTCCTCAAATTAGAATGTTCATAGCCGAATGCATCCCACCATCTGGGCAACCTAAGAAAACGTGTCTGCTTCCTCTCTCCTCCCCTCCATTCCCTCTTGTGTGTGTGTGTGTGTGTGTGTGTGTGTGTGTGTGTGTGTGTGCATGTGTTTTGCACTTTAGGGATCACTACAAAGTGGTTTATAAAACAGTATTTGTTTTAAGAAACAAACCAATTTGTTGATGAATATAAATAAATAAAAATTGTCTCACAGTACCATTCAAATTCCTCAAAGAAAGCTAAACCAGGTTTCAAAATAAAAAGTTACACTGGTGGGCGGGGTAGCTTGTGAGTGTATCACAATTCAGAGGACTAGTGCTAGATCCCAACAACCAGCTCCTTTAGTCTGTTCCCAACTTTCATATCTTCCTACAAAAACAACAACAACAACAACCCCACAACCTTTTAAATTGTGAATTTTATTTGCTGAGTGAGACGGAGTGCCACGCACCTGGAATGATCTCAGAACTCGTACATAGGGTGGTTTCTGGGTTCTGCAGCTCTTCCTTTCTTTGTAAGGTAACTCTTGCAAGTGAGTCTTTCCTCACTAGCCCTCGCCCTGACTCCAGTCACCATGTCCTCTCAGGCTGCCTGCCTCCCTCACAAGTCTGTTGTCTCATAGGAGGCTTGGGGTAATGCAGGAGCTTGTTCTTTTACAGAATCCCTGAGGGGGACAGGTGTCCTGAATGACAGAGTGACAGGGAATGATTTGAGATGCAAGGTTCAGAATTGAAACTGCAGCTTTCTTGGCCCTTACAAAGCCAGGTCACAGTTGCCACCTGGCTTCCTAATTTGGTTTGGTGTCCTGCGAGTTCCCAAACAGAGTAACCATCCTCTGATTAATATGTAAGTGCAGAACGCTTCTGCAAAGCAGCCAGGTCGGCTTCCTGTGACTTTTAGAGCCCAGATCACCCACTAGGACAGATTATTGCCACTTGGAGAAGGAGTAGAGGGCACTCTCTGCCTCTGTGTCTCTCTCCCTCCCCAGCCCTGCAGTCACATGGATGTGAGCGCCTATGTCGGGCCTACATCAGACCATGGCTCTATGTCTCTCTTCTTATCTGGTAAACTCACAGGAAAATCATAAATACTTTTCTTTATAAAATTTGATGAGGCAGAAAAAAACCTTCCCTGTTGCTCATCAAATGAAGACGCAGTATGATTTTACAATTTGTTCCATCATCTCCCTGTGATTTCCCAGAGCCAACCACTTGAGGATTTTCGGCTGTTTGCCACTAGCCAGGCACAGATGCTTTTAATAAAGGAGGGTAACCACCTTCTGGAAACATCCCTGCTTTACAACATTCAAGAAATATCAATCCTCTTTTATTCACAAGAAGAAGAAAAAATTAATAGCAAACATTGTATATGTCTCTGCTTTGTATACCTCTTTGTGCTACATAAAACAGAATACTTCTCATGTTAGAAACTCTACCAACAATCTAATTCTACAGTTAGTCCAGGAGGTCCCAAGAACATGCATGCCCCACACCAAGAAACCATATTGATATGTAGTAATTTATAAAAATCAAATTAAAGAATAAAAATTAACAATGAGTTGTCTGGAGATCTTTGTATAAAGGTCACTTTTGTGGGTAATTTGAAAGGATATTACATAAATATTTGGTAACTTTACTATATATGAAATAATACGTGATTTTAATATGTGATTAGGAAGGTACCCCCAAAACTAGGGGAGAAGTGGATCATGAATATATGGTATAGAAAATTGACTAGAGTAAATTACAAGTTATTCTGACCTTAGGGTAAGAAAGTATATTAAAAGCAATTTTATACTAAGAACCATAGAAAAAATACAAAGAAATGTTCTGGTTGCCAATTAAAAGGTGAATTTGTAAGCATAAAAGTCACAAATGAAATAACAAATGTCAGAATCAACAACGTAAGACTATACACAGTTCATAGAAATATTGTAAAATTAAAATGTAAATGGAACTCAGTAAAATACTAGCACAATAGGACAATAAATTAATATCCACAGTAATCTAAGCTATTTATAATTCATCCAACTTGACTAACCCCACAACAGACACATAACAATGTGCTGGTCAAAGTGCACAGGAAGAAACAGGCAAAAGCATCTATCAAATTACATCAGTAAGTTAAGAAAGCTAGTAAAAAATAAGTGTTCTTGCTTACCAAATTCACAAATGTTTTCAATTAAATGACAATTAGCAGTACAATGGTATCCAAGCAATCCCATTCGACTGTGGTCAAAACTGGGACACATTTTCTGAACGTGTGTTTGACAGCAGGCTTCCAGAAGAGTTGAGGTACTATCTTTCCCTCCAATTACTCCAGCTCAGGAAAGCGTAGCAAGCTTTTCAAAAAATTATGTAAAAAAAAAAATACATTCACTTCAACGGTCACGTATTCTTAGTACATGGATTAACCTTGAGTCTCTGACTTCATCATCACCCTCCACTGCAAATGGAAGCATCTCTGCTGAAGGCTGAGTGGCCTTTGCCTGCCTGCCCAGCCATGCATGTTAGACCAGCTTTATGATACAAGGCATGAATTCTCTCCTGTGGAATGAGCCAAAAAAAAAAAGAGAGAAGATGATTATCCCCATAACAGTCACAACACTGGGACATTTACGCCACCCTTCTAAAGCCCAGAAGTCATTGGAAAAGAAGAGAAGAAATGATGTGACAGCTAGCTGATAGAGACAAGGACTCCAAGATGCCCTGTCTTCTGGTCGTGACCCAGCCATTACAATCACAAATCCAAAGCACGGCAGTTGGCCAGTCAGTAGTCTGCCGTCGATGAGAGAAGGGCTTATCGGGCTCTACCCCTGCCTGCGTAACTTTTGGCTAGTGCTGAATGCTGGAAGAGGGATTGTGATCTGCCGTGGGGTTTCCACTGAGTATTTACAACCCCATGGTCACATGGGCAATGCTGGCTAAACTCGATGGGCCAGAAAACAAGAAATGAATGTAAATGGAATTTTTGAAAATATTTTAGCCGGGAGTGGTGGCGCACGCCTTTAATCCCAACACTCGGGAGGCAGAGGCAGGCGGATTTCTGAGTTCGAGGCCGGCCTGGTCTACATACAGAGTGAGTTCTAGGACAGCCAGGGCTACACAGAGAAACCCTGTCTCAAAAAACCAAGAAGAAGAAGAAGAAGAAGAAGAAGAAGAAGAAGAAGAAGAAGAAGAAGAAGAAGAAGAAGAAGAAGAAGAAGAAGAAGAAGAAGAAGAAGAAGAAGAAGAAGAAGGAAGAAAGAAAATAATTTGGTGACATGGGTGAACTCTCTTGATATATCAGTAAATGTGAAGCCATGGACACAGCAGAATAAATAATTTCTAAAGGTACATGCTCACTCAACAAATAAGATTAAGCTTTGGCTGTGCCGCTGGCATTGTTTCGGCACATTATCTGCATGTGATCCCATTCTTCATAATACCATAAAACACCTGTGATATGGATGCTATTTCTAGCCTCATCAAAGCTGGAGAACTGGCTATCTTGTAATGTCGAGTTATGTTGAACAAAACGCGATTCCCAGCCATACACAATGTATGATCTAACGCAGACAGAGGCTAACTAAACACCTCTCAAATGCAGACTTTTAACAGGAATAATAGCCGATCAAGCAGTGCTCCACAGCAGAGGGGTTGAAGAAATGCTCCTTTGGGGGGGGGGGAGCTTTAGCTGAGGTCACACTTTAAGGAGGGTTAGCATCAATGGAAGAGAGAGAATTCCGGATGGAAAGTCTCAGGAGGGGAGGCTCCTGAGTTCTGCAGGAACTAAGCAGAAGGTGGTAGAACTCAGAAAGACATTGCAGAGATGCAGGGACACAGATGAGCTCACTCTCACCACCCTGCGCAAGGCACAAAGATGCCTGCCTGAGAGCTGAAGGACTCGGCTGCACAGGCGGAGGGGGGCCCTAGTCCCAAGTCACTCCGTGCACCGGATAGAAAAGCAGACCCAGGCATTTGGCAAGCAGAGTTCTACAGCAGTCCCCCCATTGTCTCAAACAGCAGACGTCAGGCTTCTTAGGAAACAGCATCTTGAGTAGAACTTCCAAACAAATGGAAGAGATCCAAGTCCTGGGGGAAATCCAACATCAAAGTAGAATGTAATAAATATTACATTTCCTAAGGCCGACAATTCAGCCTAGAGAGACAGTGGGCTCTTCAGTGACAAGAAAGGTACATGCGAGGTACTCAGTGTCATTTCAAGCCCCTCATGTTATGCAGTAAGGAAATATCTGTCTTCCTCCATAACTTTTGGACCTGGTGGATGGCGGTGTTGAAGAGGGTATTAATACCATCTCACAGTGGAACACTGTAGTTGTTTGGTTTACTAAAAACAACAGCATCATGAAAACCAGGGAAGCCAGTTTGTTTTTTTAAGTTGTTTCCCAAGAGGAAATTCAACAAATGAGTTTTACCACGACAATGCCACAAAACTACCCAAGGAATTTCTGTATTTTAAAAAGTAGGGGTTCTAGAAGTGACAGCTCACATGCTTTTAAAATTATTGAAAATGAGAAAACAGTAACAAAACCCTCTGCAATTGTAAATATAATAACTTAATAATATTCTCCATTACAATAACTGGAAAGCATGCCCTAAAAAAATCTTTTGGGGGCTGGAGAGATGCTTCAGTTGGCAAAGTGCTTCCCACTTAAGCATAAAGACCCTAGTTTGGATCTCCAGCACCCACGTAAAAATCAGGAACTATGACACATGCTCATGATTCTATCACTGGGGAAATGTAAACAGAAGGGTCAGTGGGTTCTCTGGACAGCCAGTCTTGTGACATCAATAGCTCTAGATTCACTGAGAAACTCTGTATGTGAGGATAAGTTGGAGACCAATATAGGAAGTGCCCAGCATTGGTTTCTGCACACACACACATACACATGCATATGCACACATACACACTCACACACACACACACACACACACTCACACACACACTCACGCACACACTCACACACACTCACTCACACACACTCACTCTCACATACTCACATACATGCACACTCTCACACACATATACACACACTCACACTCACACACATTCACTCACACTCACTCACACACTCACATACATGCACACTCACACACACTCACACACACTCACTCTCACATACTCACACACATGCACACTCACACATATACACACACTCACACACATTCACTCACATACATGCACACACACACACACACACACACACACACACACACACTTCCCAGCAGCTCACCTTCTTTACTTCACCTGTGCAGCTTCTCAGAAGTAACATTTATTAAATGCAAGGATGTGGCCTTACTGTTTTCTCCCATGACAATCACATTGTACCGCATACATAATTGTATTAGCAAGTTTTCATTCTGACCATTTCTTTTCTTAGTGTATTAAAAGTTGCAGAAGAAAAACACATTTATCCCACCCCCCCTTATTTTGCTTCTATGAGGGTGCTCCCCCACCCACCCACCTACTCCCTCACCACCATAGCATTCCCCTACTCTGGGCATCAAGCCTTCATAGGATCAAGGGCATCTCCTCCTATTAATGTCAGAGAAGTCCCCTTTCAGCTCCTTCAGTCCTTCCCCTAATTCCTCCATTGGGGTCCCTGTGCTCAGTCCGATGGTTGGCTGTGAGCATCCGGATCTGTATTGGTCAGGATCTGGCAGAGCCTCTCAGGAGACAGCTGTATCAGGCTCTTGTCAGCAAGCACTTCATGGCATCAGCAATAGGGACCGGGTTTGGTGGCTGCATATAGGATGTATCCCCAGGTGGGACAGTCTCTGGATGGCCTTTCCTTCAGTCTCGGTTCCACTCTTTGTCCCTGTATTTCCTTTAGACAGGAGACATTCTGGGTCAAAATTTTGGAGATGGGTGGGTGGTCCCACCCCTCAGCCAGGGGCCATGACCAACCTCTGGATATGGTCTCTACGGGTTCTCCCTCCCCTTTGTGGGATATGTCAGCTAATGTCAACCCCATGGGGTCCTGGGAGGCTCTTGCTTTCCTGGCATCTGGGACTTTCTGGCTGCTACCCCCAGTTCCCCATCCCCCATTGCTACACACCTCTGTTCAATTTCCTGACCCTCTGTACATCTCCTCCATCTCCT
>NC_034610.1:44184985-44187715 GCF_900095145.1 Mus pahari | reverse complement strand
CTGGCTATTATAAATATGATTGTTATGAACATAGTGGAGCATATGTCCTTATTTCATGTTGGAACATCTTCTGGGTATATGCCCAGGAGTGGTATAGCTGGGTTCTCAGGTAGAACTATTTCCAGTTTTCTGAGGAACTTCCAGACTGATTTTCAGAGTGGTTGTACCAGCTTGCAATCTTACCAGCAGTGGAAGAATGTTCCTCTTTCTCCACATCCTTGCCAGCATCTGCTGTCACCTGAGTTTTTGATCTTAGCCATTCTGACTAGTGTGAGGTGGGATCTCAGGGTCATTTTGATTTGCATTTCCCTGATGACTAAGGATGTTGAACATTTCTTTAGGTGCGTCTTAGCCATTCAAGTTTCCTCAGTTGAGAATTCTCTGTTTAGCTGCTCCCCATGTTTTTGATAGGGTTTTTTTTTTCTCTGAAGTCTAACTTCTTGAGTTCTGTGTATATATATTGGATATTAGCCCTCTAACAGATGTAGGCTTGGTAAAGATCTTTTCTGAATCTGTGGGTTGCTGTTTTGTCCTATTGACAGTGTCCTTTGCCTTTCAGAAGCTTTGCAATTCAGTCTTAAGTTTCAACTGGGGCTTTCCAAGGAAGGATCTGGAACCCTGGGTTGGTTTGTGCATTTTCCATACAAGGTCTGAGGTAGAGCACTCAGGTGTAGGGGCAAGTCTGGAGGGCAGACTACGTACTTCCTGAAATAGGCTGAGGAAACAAAGTGATCTTGTGAGTTCAGGTTCTTCCCTTCTCGGAGTGTCTTTGGCTCCTGTCTTTTAGGTAGAAGGAGACATCTTGCATATGAGTGTACCATGATATGCTTCACAAAATGATCATAAAATGCACCCCCCCCCATGTTATGACCATCAGGACAAGGTAGCATGGGAAGGTTAGCAGGTACTTCTGCTAATGGCTTATCTCAAGTGCTCAGGACTCATATTTTTGGAGTAGCATATCCTCAACCAAATCAAAATGTAAGCACCACTCCTACTGTATGGCAAGTGCACGCCCCATGTTCTTCCTACTTTCCTTCAAATATCTTCAGATGCAGGGAAGGAAAATTGCCCTTACCAATTCTCTCAAGCAACTGACTTTTTGAAAACTGTATTATTTTAGTCTTTGAACGAATTTATCACTTCTACATTTTGTTCTTATTATTCTGTGGGCTGTAACACTGTCATTGTTTTTCCAATAACAGCTTGCTCGTGTGAAATGCTTGTTAGCGGGCAGCTTAATGAGATTTTTCCCCCCTAGGGAAAAATGTGTTTCTCCTTCACAAATAATACTTATTTCATTGCTTCAGGTTGTTTTCCCTGTAGCTCATGTTTTACATCAACTTGAGCTTCCTGCTTTTACTCTATGTTTTGTTTTAAAGTAGTCAAATATCTTCTTGGTAGAAAGTATAGAACTATGGTAAAGATGTCACAGCCTAAAACATTGTGAGGAGTTGGATGATTTGTGTAGCTGTAAAGGGTGGATCGCACAGCTAATAATATTCACTGCAATGACCCAGCAGCCTGGACAATTCTTCTGCATGCTGTTGCACCTGGCTTTCAGATGAACAATGGCAAAGAGTCCCTTGGTGCCAGCTTATCACCACCTGTTACAGACGCAGCTCATGGCAGCACCACAGGAGCCTGCATCCTACTTGATGCAATTAGAGAGTCTTAGGATGTTCCTGGCATCTGACTACCACCACTGATATGCCCATCAAAGGCAATGTGTGTAGTAAATAATATTAAATTTATTAAATATTAAATATTAAATAATATTAAATCCCAGCGTGGGGTTTCCTCCCGCCTTAGACTATTTATGTTCCTGGATGAAAGTCATACGCAACCTTTATCTTTTAAAATATCCCTTAAGGAGCACAATAGTTGGGCAACTGCCTACCATCCATGCCGTTAAAATTCCTTCCAATCGATGATCCCATTATTACTTACTATGCTTTCTCTGGGCTGCCCTTAGCTCTAATTAGGCAGCCCTCGGGGCCACATTCTCGTGGCCCTTAGCCATAGCTGCTCTATCCTTCACTTTCTTCGTCTATCTCTGGTGCCTTCTTCTGCCTCTTCCTCCTGGAGTCCTCCCTCTAAGCCCGCAAAAACCTCAACCCTACCTATGTCTCTTCTCCCCAGCTATTGGCTGTTGGCATCTCTATTTGCCAATCAGAATTAATTTGGGGGCAGGATCCCTATTGCAGACTCCAGTCTCTCCAGGAGCTTGCACTTAGCATTACAATAGACAGTAAAAGACAAAACCCCAACAAGTGTGGGCAGACACCATCGAAGAAGTCTTGTTCACTTTAAACATCTCTTGGAATGCCGGCTTTGAGGTTTATAAGCTGGCTCCTTGGTTAGATTGACGGGTCTAAGAAACCACGATCAATGATTCTTTCAAAAACAGCGATGGAGACAGTGGCTCAGCGGTAGAGGACTTGTCTGCTGGGTTCAATTCAGAGTGCTAACTAAAACACACAAAGGGGTAGGGGGCAATAGACATCTCATTTGTTGCTGTTCGTGGGAAACAGCTTATATTTACTTGTAGATTTTAGATTTGAGTAGCACTTAATCAGAAATAATCCCAGTAAGACATTAAAAGTGCACAGACTGTACCTGCCCAGGAAAAAGTACTACCTTTTCTCTTCTTATGTGTGTGTGTGGAGAGAGAGAGACAGAGACAGAGACAGAGAGACAGAGACAGAGAGAGACACAGAGAGAGACAGA
>NC_034610.1:44177478-44184953 GCF_900095145.1 Mus pahari | reverse complement strand
GAGAGAGAGAGAGAGAGAGAGAGAGAGAGAGAGAGAGAGAGAGAGAGAGAGATTTAATTTCTGTCAACAAGTAGAAAACATGATTCCAAAATCAATGAAAGTCTGTTTTCCTGAAGTGGGTGGGCTGGCCAATGGGGTTGGGAGCAGGCTTGATGGTAGAGCACTTCCCAGTGTGTGTGAGGTCCCATGAGCATCTCCTAGTACCTCCATCCCCCAAGAAAGAAAGAGAAAAAGCAAGCTAGTAATAAGATGGTTTTTGGAAGAGCGAATTAATATCAACATTGAGTATTTTTTAACAAACTAGCAGAAGAGTCCTCATATGGCCGTGAAATGCCACATAAAACACACGAATGTGTAATCCAAAAATAATATTTTGTTATCATTCCACTGGATTATATTATATCCAGATGGAGACTGGCTGGGCTCGGGCTTTTCTTGTCTTTGGCGGTTTGTGTGTGTCCATCAATTTTAGACAGAGTATGTTTTTGAGAAGTCTCTATCTTTCTAAGGTGGAATGAGGCTCCACTCTCAACCACATCTCCAACGCCTATAACCTATAATAGAATGTGGTCAGGAGCCACACTGAGCGTCTAAGCAGCTCTCTCCAACGTATTTATAAATGTGCAACGGGCTTGTGCTCTGTGAGACTGACTTTGATTTTATTCATCTGGGGTGGAGAAATTTAGTTGATAACATCATAGGACTACTTTTTAAGCTATAAGCACGGGTCAGATCAAGAGTGTTTTCACGAAATCATCGAAACTGTTCCTTTGTGTTACAGATATAGGATTTCTGCAAGCTATCTCGCCACCGTAGTGGATTCTCAAACTCCTTTTCCTAACGTATTTGGATTATTTTTTTTCTTTAATTTAGAATTATTCTTTTAAACAATAATTGGCTGTGTGTTCATGTGCGAGCTTACTTCTAAATATCTTCATTTCCTTATCATGGAGTTGGCTCACTTTCTTGCGAGCAACTCTACAAAATGAAACAAACAAAAGCTTCCGAAGGAGTAGTCAGCCCTGAACAGGACACCAGTGTCACCCTCCCCCACCAAGGCTTGGGGGGTCACTGCAGAAGGCAGGGCAGAAGGATGGAGAGGTGGAGATGGCGGATGGCTGCAGGAAACATTCTTTCCCCAGACACAGCAGGCCAATTGCGCACATGTAAACTCATCATGACAATTGTGACCGTGGTGGAGTAAGACCCTGGAGAGATCAAGCCAGACAAAATCCTAGTGGTTAGGGAAAGGGAATCCCACCCCTCGATAAGAGCTATTGGCAACTGATGGCTGCTAGAAGTTGCCTATGGCCCCAGTAGATGGTCCTACAATGTGCCAGCATATACTGGCATTGCAAAGTAGACTCTGTAGGTTTTAAAAGAAAGAGAGAGAGAGAGAGAGAGAGAGAGAGAGAGAGAGAGAGAGTGCAAAAAAGAGAGAGAGAGAGAGAGAGAGAGAGAGCATGACAGGGGAGGGAAAAGCAGTAGAAGTGTGGAGGGGAAGAATTGCGGGTAAAAGTACAGGGATGGAACTAATCAAATCATGTTCTACCAGATGTCTGGGGTTGTACCTCAGTGCGAGAGTATTTTCCTACTTAGGGGTAAGGCTTTGGGTTCAAGCTACAACCCCCAAAGGAAAATAAAAAACAATGTTGCTAAAAGAAA
Organism: Mus pahari; assembly: GCF_900095145.1. NCBI lineage: Eukaryota > Metazoa > Chordata > Mammalia > Rodentia > Muridae > Mus > Mus pahari. The sequence goes on along the minus strand of NC_034610.1, from coordinate 44,183,288 downwards.
TGCTAGAAGAAATTGAAGGACCATGTATAGCAAAATGTCTGCCCCTGTTGCAAGGCCAAGTAGGACTAGACCAGTGTGAGGGTTCACTTTGTGTACTACTAGTCTCGGCTCACCCTAACATCAGTGTATGAGAAACCAGACACTTTAGAACCTCAAGAAGTTAAGGAAGAACAACCTGAGTCTCTCACCCTGACAGTGGAGAGATAGAGTCTCACAGAGGCTAAGGAATTTTCCCAAGGTCAGAACTGAACTGAGAACCAGCCCAGGTCACACCTCTTTTAGCACTCAGTGCCCCCTTCCCAGACTTTCTTTAAATGGCAGCAAAGAACACCAACAATAGCATCTCCCTAAGTGTCTCCCAGATGTTTAAAGTCTGAGTCCTTTTCTTCTCCTCTCAGGAGAATCCCGGGATTGGCCCAGGCGCATCTGTTTTAACAAACACATTGGACAACTTTTATGACCTTTACATCATATTTTTCAAAATTATGTTATTTTTGAGATTATCATTAAATCATTTCCGTTTCCTCTTTCTAAATCCTCCTATATACCCATCCTTGTTTTCTTTTGAATTCATTGCTTCTTTTCATTAATTGTTACTACATGATTATACATGTGTGTGTGTGTGTGTGTGTGTGTGTGTGTGTGTGTGTGTGTGTGTGTGTGTACTCTCAACACTCGTTAGTTGCCTGTAGTTCTTTGTATGGAGTCAAGACCTTTGGGCTTTCCCGTGTCCACTTTAGAACATGTATTGGTGTGTTCAGCTTATGTTAGGCAGCTATTTTGGTGAGAATTCCAGAGTGTGGCTTCTGACACTACTAGGAGACACAGACTCCCTGATCCTCTGACTCTTACATTCTTCCTGGTACTTCTTCCATGATGTTCCCTGAGCATTGGGTGCACGACTCAGTTTAAGGAAAATTTAGATTATCCCTTATATGAGAGATGTTGCTCTACCATCCCTTATACATGAGATGACCCCTTATAGGAGATTCTCAAAAGAGGCTTCTGAACAGAGCTTTGCAGCTCGATGGTAGCTGGAAGGATGGATGAGGAAGAGCTGCTCAGAAGGCACATGGGAGTTCAGATGTAAAGTGGAAGAAAGGACTTCAGAAAGTAGATCAGTATACCCAAAGTAGCACGCGATTGAAAAGCAAGAGTCAACACCATTAGACACTGCGCGCCTAGCCAAGACTCTGAGTTATTCCACAGGTGAAGAAAGTCACTGAAGACTTTTGAGCAGAGAAACAAACAACTGAGAGAGTAGTAGGACCACTCTGGCTACCTGTATGGCAATCAGAATGGAATAGGACAATACTAACAAATAGAAGGTCCTTTGTCATACAGAAACCTAAGCGTAAGATAGGATTACTGCGAGGACTGATGAGCCGGCAGAAGCATGAAGAACGCTGGGTGGGTTCAATAAACAGATCTTGAACATGTATTAAATTGTTCTGAACTGGGGGCAAAAAAGGGCAGTGGATATTAGAAAAGGTGGGGTGTGTTAGAAAAGATGGGGTGCGTTAGAAAAGGTGGGGTGCGTTAGAAAAGGTGGGGTGCGTTAGAAAAGGTGGGGTGCGTTAGAAAAGGTGGGGTGCAGGTGGAATCAAACAAGATACCTTAAGTTCATGTTTACACTACTGAGGTCAAACGGGCAAGGACCAAGGGTGTGGTTTAGTTGGTAGAGTCCTTGCCTCATGTTCACAAGGCCCTGGGTTCAATCCTGAGCTCTGCATGAACAGGGTATAGTAATTACAGCAACCCCAGCACTGATGAGGTGGAGACAGGACCAGAAGTTCTACGTCACCCTTGTGTGTCTACTGCTGGGGATACAGGAAACGTCGGCCAAAACTAAACATGCCATAGAACTTATTGTCAGGATATTTACCTGTAGGGGTATCTTAGGGGACCGTGCATCACAAAGACTATAAGATACATCCATTTGTTATTCGCTCACCACAGTAAGACTTCTGAGACTGTTGGCATTGTGCATGCAATTGAGAGCACACCATATTTCACTTTTCAAGGACACCCTTATCGGAGCCCTTTCACAGTGACTCTAGGGGCCATCAAAACAGTTTCCTTGTGAGAAAGTGTTATTACCAGCTCAACTAACCACATATTCGAAACTCACATTTTCAATAGGCTGAATTTCTTACCTTCTTAACATCAAATGTTTTGCATCCTGCTAAAGACCAGGAAGGACACTGCATTCCCTTCAAAACATAAAAGAAGAACACAGGCCACAATTTGAAAATAAACTAAATGTCAATAATCATTTCACATAAAAGTATATATCCAATAAGCAGTTAACTGAAAAAAACACAACCAGATTATGACGTTTGAACTTTATTTTGAACCAGGTTCCATAGTTCTAAACCTCTACTTATCAATTTCAACTAAGCATTGTTTCAGTAATATGTACTGCATGCTTCTGAGAGAACACTTTGAGGGTTTTGCTGAAAGCTTTTGGGTAGGTCCATACCCTTTGCAGTGTAAACATGTGAAGGTGCATGAGTGTGGGGAATGGCGATCTCTGTAAAGGGTATGTATAAAACGTGGGTATCAAGCACAAAGCTTCTGTAGGAAAAAAGCACTGTAGTAATAAGACTTTAAATAGGTGCTTATTAAAAACTTTATTAGCTTTGATGTAAAGAAAGATATACACACTAGAATATACTATTCCAGAGTCAGCGTGGGATAGAAAAATAAATTAGACCCACATGAAGAATAGTCTAAGAAAAATTTTAAATTAAAGTAGAAAGTGGAAAGAGGTGACTAAGGAATATGGAGAGGAATATGTTAAACATATAATATATAGATGTGCTATATATATATACATAAATGACAATAACTTAGAGAAGTGTTTAGTCAGAGTTCTCCAGAGAAACAGAACTAATTCAATGAATATATATTACGGGGGGAGATTTATCAGATCGGCTTACAGAATATAGGGTGGGTAGTCTAACAGTGCCTATCTGTAAACTGGAAAAGCTGAAGACCTCCAAGCTCCTAAGTCCGCTATGCCTAACAGTCCCAGTCTGACACTGCAAACCTGAAGAACTGCTGGTCTTCAGTCTACACTAGAAGGCTGAAGCAGCAAGGTCCACTGTCAGTGAGAGATGGCAACAGCTGCAGCTTCCAGAAAGTAGATGCATTCGCCAGCAGGAGTGAAAGTGCGCAGGCAAACACAGATCTCCCTTTCCCTCAAACTTCTTTGCATCTGGGCCACTGTTGGAAGGTGCTGATCCCTCTAGAGGAGTCTCTTCCCCCTGCATTGATTCTTCCAGAAATACCCTCACCAATTCACGGAGAAGTTTGTCTCTTAGTTAATCACAGAGCTAATCAAGCTGACAAAATATGATCATCAGAATTCCTAAATTCTTCCACCAAGTTTATTGATACTATCCAAGACACCGTTACTATCACGCCTGCCTGTTTTCCTCCTTTTCTTACAGAGCCTCCTCTTCAGATCCTATAACTAACATTCTGATCCCCATGAACTAAATTTACCCCTGGCCAAGTTTTTAACATTTACATTGTACAGGTAAATCGGTGACAGAGGCATCTTGCTCGTCTCTGTTGAGGCTCTGCCTCTTTGGTGTTTGCATTCTCATTACTAAGTTCTCCCACAATAACATGAATGCTAATAAAAATTCACATTAGAATCAACAGTCACCTCTGCTTATGAAGAGGGTGCAGAGCATATGAAGCAGAAAAATGACAGAGAATTCATAACAATACAGGACCTACAAGGCAGCCCCAGGGGACCATTATACAACCTCCTACACAGATGCTTGAAATATCTGATGGGTTAAGGAGACATGGCCACTACTTTCCTGGTGTGAGTCTTGACCAATTAAAACAAATTATGTCTCTTTGTTTCATTTTGGTATTATTTACCGTTAAAAAAAAATCTATAAGATTTAGAAATGTAAAAAAAAAAAAAAAGATTTAGAAAGTATATCAGGGTGCTTAAATAATACACAATTAATCCCATTTACTAATTCATAAGCCTTCACATTGCAAGCGTGGGCTATATAAATATGGGATCTGAGTGGCAGCTTTGAATAGTGGCATCTGAAAACATTTGGCATACAGCGGTACCTCAGAAGTCTTCTTCAGTGCTTGGCTGAAGTCAGTCTCTCTTTATATACAGTCTGCAGAGACCTGATTGTAGAGAGACACGCACAGAGAATTTGATGGTTTTCCAGAGAGAATTATGTTTTAAAACTATACCTTGAGAAGTCTTTACCCTCAAGTAGAACTCACAGTAAATCCCATGCACAGCGCTCTCTTAGAAGAATAGACATCAACCTGGTGATTTGAATTTATTTTAAAGTATAACTCTGCTGTGAGTGCAGATATTGCCTGGTTCTTTCTTCAGCACACACACACACACACACACACACACACACTAACACACATCCAAACACACATACACAAACACATGCACATACAGGTGCACACACGTATGCACAAATATATATGCACATAGGCGCACATGCATGCATGGACACACACACGTGCACACACACACACACACTCATATGCACACACATGTGACCTCACATGCACATGCAGACAATCATGCCTCAGCATCTTGCAGCTTTTAATTCGACTACCATGTAAAAATGAATGTGTCCCTGTAATTTTATGCCAGCTCACTCCATCAGTTTATTGAGCGATATTCATTGAGAATTTAAGGTATTATAGAATTTCATCTAGGTATTGGAGAATAGAAGGAAATTAGGGAAAAATTCCTATCTTAGTGAAGGGAGGGAGAGTCAAAATGAGATGTCTTTCAATTGTTTGCTTTGTCAAAGTGTGTGGTAGGGTTAAATATGTAATGTCAAAGCGGAATAAAACCATCTGAACAACACCCAGTGTTTTCATACTCACCCGAAGCTCATTAAATCAGGCAGTCATTTTCTGAGATACTGGATTTTTCAGCTCTTGCTGGAGGTTGATAGCAAGTAGAGTTTATAGACTGCTCAAGACCAGATCTGTGTCTCAGAGCTGTCCTTATGGAAATGGCCGATATGATTTGACCAGTGATTTTTTTTTTTTTTTTGTCCCTGAGAATATCTGGGTCTTTGGCCTCTTGTAGTTAGTTATACAACAAGCCCTTTTCCCCATGGAAAAGCGTGTGTTCCTTTGTGGCTCAGAGGTCCTGTGTTCACATGTTGGGCTTCATGTTCTGGAAGTCATTTTCTTTAGTTCCAAGAACTGGTTTGAATTTCTTTTAAAACTGTAACTATATAGGATTACATTTAATTGTTGGTTTATGTACAGAAACCTTGTGGCACTGGGCTGCAAGGATCCCGTTATAACTAGTCCTTTGTCCTGAGTAAATAACCATTCAGCTGCAGTCTGGATGGAGTACCACGAGTCTCCGAATCATAGCGACGCCTCTGCTAAGATCTGGGGGCATTCATTGCTGATATTATCTATTAAGCTTCTGCCATCTGCAAAACCGCATAAAGTAGCTTGAAAATTGCAGGGTAAATAGAGAAAGGTGAGGTTTAAAGCATAGACACTCTGGCTAGATGGCTGGAGCAGAGCAATTATGAAGACGCATTTATTGTGTAACAACTGTCAGTACTTACTTGTTGGTGACACAGGGAAGATGGAAAGGCAGGTGTTCCCAGTGTTAATTATGTTGGGGTCCCAGGGATGTCAGTGACACATGATGAGGACTTGCTATATGTTCTGTTGGGGACAGAGAAAACACATGGATTCCCATTCTGGTTCTTCCCTTCTGTTCCCTTCCGTTCCCTTCCTTTCCCTTCCCTTCCCTTCCTTTCCCTTCC
>NC_034610.1:44171333-44177443 GCF_900095145.1 Mus pahari | reverse complement strand
CTTCCCTTCCCTTCCCTTCCCTTCCCTTCCCTTCCCTTCCCTTCCCTTCCCTTCCCTTCTCTTTCTTATCTTCCTCTCTCGCTCTCTAATAAATGAGTAAAGGAATGGTTTTCCTGAGATATAGCATGCTCTTCCACAGATTCCTGAGGAGGAAATTCCTTTCTAAGAAGTGGGGAAGCACTTCTGGGCCCAGGCCCTAACTATCCTGTCTTCTAGGGTCCACGTGTTGAGCTTGATCCCTCTTTTCATTACATACTCAACCCATCCTCAGGACCATCTGCCTGATTTTGAAGGCCATGCATAATGCATTCATGCTAGATTTGAAACTCTAAGTAACATTCTCACTTTCATAAAAACTGTGTAGATTTACTAAACCTTATATTAAAAAAATAGTCTTCCTGCGCACCCTTCGGGAGGCAGGAAGTCAGAGGGGGTGAGCGGTGAGCTCTTCTGGAGGTACTTCCAAGTTTGCTGATTGTCACAACTGTGAGTATGAAGGTAGTAAGGGATGACACTATGAAATTCAATAATAAGATGGTGCCACACTTAACAGAACATATTCCAACCCCAAAGCATGGCAATAATAGGACAACAGCTTTATCAGCATGCACAGCTGTTAAACTGTACTCCCATTATACAAGCTTAAGGAACACTATTGGGAACACTCTACTGCCTGGGGCAAAGGCTCTGTGACTTGCATTGACTTTATGAAGTGGAATCCTGCATGGTCTTGACTGTCCCGCAAACCTTCTCAGGCTTCGAGTTTCTCAGATCCAGGGTCCTTAAGATTAGCTCCTCCCCATACCTTTGTACCCATATTGACTCCCTTCATTTCCTTAATCACCCTTAGATTTTTGCATCTATAATTATGTTGCTTAGAATAAATACCTTCCAAGTTTATCTTGTGCTTCCATCTCAACTGAAAAGTTACATAGCATTGTTTCTTCTCTTCTCTATCCTTGCATAATCTTTCTGAAGCTTTTCCATGCCCACGGGAGTGTGGTCAACTTGGTCCCCTGTGAAGACACTCTTTCCTAAACTCAGTTAAGTCCTCACCCTTTCTCAGTGGCAAGAAGGATACAGGAGGAGGCTGGCCATCTCCATCTCTTCCCCACCCACCTCTGCTCTCTAGACCTTTAACCTTGCAGGTTTCTCTCCTTTAGACTAATGGTCTCTATCGTGGGAAGAACAAAATGTATTTCCTCCCCAGGTACTATGACTGATGAAGGAACTGTGCTCTGCAACTCATGCACCACACTGCCAAGTGGGTGTGTACTACATCTCCCCTCTTCTTCCACAGAACCACATTCATAAAGGCCTTGTGATGGGTTCTAGAGGAGGTGAGGTACTTATGCACCGACTTATTTTTCTATAGGTGTGACAAAATACCATAAAGTATAAAAGAAAGCATTACATTTGTGGCAGCTCATGGTTGGTTTCAGAGCGTTAAAGTTCATGACCAGCATGAAGGTGAGCACGGCAGACAGGCAGGTATGGCAGTGAAGCCATAGCTGAGAGCTCACAGGTGATCCACAGGCAGAGGCAGAAAGAATGAGGCAGAGAAAGACAGAAAGACATAGACAGAGAGACAGACTGAGACACACACAGAGACAGAAACAGAGAAAGAGACATAGAGATAGAAACAGAGAGAAATAGAGACAGAAGCAGAGACTGAGAAACAGAGAGACATACAAATACACACAGAGAGAAAGAGAATTAGAAAAGATATATATAGGCTTTTGAAACCTCAAAGTCCACTCCAACCCCAGTGATACACCTCCTTCAACAAGGCTACACCTCTCGATCCCTACCAGTTTCACCAACTGAGGACCAAGGCTCCAATATATGAACCTATAGGACCACTTCATTCTAATTACTACACACATGATATATATATATATATATATATATATATATATATATATATATATATATTTAACAGCCTGCAATAGGATGGAAATCTACTCCTTCACTGGAAAAGCTTAGGGAGAAAAACATGAACCTGGGCGCATATATACATATATATAAATAAATATATAATAATATATAATATAATATAATATAATATATATAATATATATAATATATATAATATATAATATATAATAATGATAATTATATATCAATGATATATAATTATAATGAGCATTATTCCTCCCTCACCCCCACAATGAGAGTCAAAAATACAAGCCAAATGGACCACAGATCATACAACTAATAAGGTCCAGGTTTGGGATTTGAACCTCAATGTGCTAAGTGTTTTTCATTATGTTTACTTATCTGTCCTCCTATGCCTCTTCCAGTTTCTTCCACTGTTTCTCGACTTCACCTTTAATAACTCGCGATGTATACATTAAACATTTATGGCTACGGCTGGTAATCAACCCCTGAGACTCTAAGATGATAAATAAAAGATTAGACTGCACTGCAAAATTCTCACTCAAGTTTTCCACTGTTCAGATTTGGAGTTTATGTATTTGAATCTGATATATTCAGTGTTTTTTCAGAGCTCATACCAGGATTCTTCCCAAAATACTTGGACCCAGATGTCTACCCAATTGCAATAACTTGATGTACTTGAGAGAGAGGTCTCAGCCCTGCTTCAGGCCACCAATCCTAAGGTGCAGTTTTGCTAGAACTATGTCTGCCTGGAGGCTAGAGTCACGTTACTGACATGGTGAAAACAGCAGTTTCCACAGTGCATTTTGATGCATGCCAGCTTCCAACCCTGTGTGCCATCTGACCCCAGCAACTCGCCAAAGGAGGTCGACCAGAAGGACACAGCCATTCTACTGTCTGCTACTGCCTAGGGTCAGAATGACAAAACAGTTCACTCTGGGCATGTGCTTAGTAATTTAACTCTCTCTCTCTCTCTCTCTCTCTCTCTCTCTCTCTCTCTCTCTCTCTCTCTCTCCTCTCTGGCTGAAACCGGGTTTTCCAAGTTTTGGTTCGTAATAAGTAGTTTTTAAACATTTAAAAATAGGGGTTTGTAATAAAATGCTGAGCGGCTCTCTGGAGAGTGCTGTTGCTGGCCACTCTAATAGAAAGCATACGCCACTGAGCTAACATTTTGTTCTTTGACTGAAGGAAAAAACAAAGCTGTTAAAAGCAGGTAGGCTCATTTCCCAATAGCAATGGCATTAATATCGTTCAGGTCACTCCTGACCATAGCTAATTAGAGCTTTTGTAGAGATGGCCCTTCATGAGGGTCACACCAGGTTAGTCAGACCACAGAGTTGCTGTTGGCAATTGGCAACAATGGATTTGTTAAGAATTTCTGCTTGGTTTGAGGTGATTATCTGATTTTTTTTCCCTCTCATTTGCTGTTGTGTCTCTTATTTTGACTGGCTGAGGTTGGGTTGGACCGCGGAGGCCAGGATCCAAAGACCATGCCAGCTTGTTGCTGGAGATCTGCACTGACAGATTGTTGAAAACTTATTAGTCTGACGTTTTAACAGCCTGCAATAGGATGGAAATCTGCTCCTTCACTGGAAAAGCTTAGGGAGAAAAACATGAGCCTGGGCTAAAATCTGCCCTAGTTCCAAATCTGTTGGCCTCGGGTACCAACGTGCTGAGGGCTGCCACAGTGCTCAGCGACGCAGGCCTAACTGTGCCACCCACGCAGTAGGCTGGGCCGAGCAAAATACTGTGGACTGCAGCCACTCTAAAGAAGGAGAACCTGGAAACACAGCCTCCCCGAGCAGGGAGGCTGCCGTGCCTCCACAGGAGGTGCTAACGGCTTCCACAGAATCGGGCAGTCAGCCTTGTGTGAGCTTTGCACTAGGAAGCTGGAGAATCCTTTGGGTCATAACTATTCTATGAAATAATTCAAGAAAACGGAACAAGGAACATTTTAGGCTCCAGTGCCTTCTTTAAGGCTAAAACAAGCGAAAAGAATGCAGGCAATGTCATTGGTAAGAGATATCAGACGCCGTTAAATTACCATTGTTTGTTACAAAACTAAAAGAATTCATTAAAAATCCTACTTTGCAAAAGCAAGCCTTCCTCCAAGCTGGGAACAACTTTCAATTCACTACTGGCCCCTACTTTCCTCCAGGCTCACTCGTGGCTACCAATTTCCTGAAGTTCTCTGCCGAGACCCACCATGGTTTTGCCCTAGTCTTTGGAGACAATGTTCCTGATCCTACAAGCTCGGCTTGGGCATCTTCCGCTGTAATGGGGGGAGGGGGGCATCTCTAGATAACTCTGGCTTGCTTACCTTCCAGGCCCAACCACAGGGTCACCACTTTTTCTGTGACAGACCATCAGGGCTAGGTGCCATAACTGAAGTAGCCCTTTTGTTTGTATATTCTGACATCATACAGGGCTATCAGAGGACAGGACGTTCACAACATGGCACGTGTACAAATCCGGCACTCTACCAACCTCTTGAGTATTCGTTTATTCATTCACTTATTTGGATGACATTAACGGATTTGCTCTGTGATTGCTCTTCAGACCTAAGGTGGTTTAGCCCTAATCCTGCCTTCTATGGACCAAATGTTAATAACAACCATTCTGTTGTCTGCTTTAGGAAACTGTAAGACAGGAAACAAACCAGAATTGTCTAGGGCTTATTATTTGTTTCTTTTGCATTGTTTGTTTGTGGTGCTGAGAATTGAATACAGAGCCTTATGCTATTAGGTAAGGGCTCCACCAATTGAGCTATATCACACCTGTTGGGGCTTTGGGGTCTTACAATTGTTACAACTGACCTTGAATATGATATGTATTCCCAGTTGGTCTCTAGACTATAATCCGCCTGCTTCTCCAATGTTGGAATCACAGGGATACACTGCCACAATTAGTTTAAAAAAAATTTTTTTAATATCTTCTCAGGTCAGGTTTGAACACTTATCACCCCTTGTAACTGCATACAGTGTGTCTCTATCTATACAGCAGCTCTTACTAACTCAGAAGCATAAATGGCCCGGAAGTATATCCCCTCTCAGGCTACCAGAGATAACACCATTATATACCCCAAAACCACGTTATGGAGTGTGTTGCCCATTCACTACCCAAACATTGATATAAGTCACTATCCTAGACATTTGGGGACCTGGGGAGTAAGCAAATAAGACAGATGCAAGCCCAGATATACGTATGGGCATTTCTCTCATTTACATTTCTATTGTATATGGTAGACTTGGGGGATTTGTGTGCCCACAGATGGACTGAGAGCCGGAGTGAAGGCTTCAGCCAGCGATGAAGCTCCAGCCCTGCAGACTGCCTTTGTCGCTCCTTGGGGACAGATGAGCCATATTTCTCTTGCCACCGAAGTACAGTAACCTTCCAACAGTCTGACCACAGTTAGTGCTCAGAAAACTCGGCTTTGATGTTTGTTTGTTTGCTTGTTTTTCCAAAATGAGCCCGATCTATGTAGAGGGTTTGTTTTAATTTTGTTTGTGAGGGTTTCAAACGCAGTCAGAGAGAGGTTGGGTTTCCTACAGTAACATTCAATATTCAGTCACTGGCTTTACGGATTTCAAGAGGCCGTTTTGCCAAAAGTTTTGTGATCCCTGGATTGCTGCCATGTGCTGTTTTCTTAAAGTCAACAATTCACTGGTTCCTACCCATTCTCCGCTTTCCCAATTGTGGTCCACCAGCCTACTGAGCTCATGGCCAGCTGAGTCTGTTGGCAGTCATTTGCGGAGGCCCAGACTATAGCCTGATCCTCCAGTGATTTTACAAAACTCGGTTCCCTTCATTAAATCATTCTAAAAACAAGAAAAGTATCAATGTGGAAGAGCAAAAGTCAGGGAATCACATCTTTTATTTTCTGATAGTATTTAACATTATGCACTTTAACAATAAACTGCTGCTGCCTCTGCTAACACAGACAGAAGCTTCACAGTGCAGAGGGTCTCCATCTTCAGTTGTGGGCGGCTGCCCCTCCCTCCTCAGGTAGGAAGGCACTTTTTCTAGACAGACTAGTTACTGGAGGCCTGCAGGCTAAGAGGCTTCTAGACACCAGTGATAGCAAGTTTCAGAAAAAAAAATACATTAAAACCTACTTGAGACGACAACAACAAATAATTATCAGATCCCTTAAGAAACAGACAGGTTTGCCGGACATGGTGGCGCACGCCTTTAATCCCAGCACTTGGGAG
>NC_034610.1:44162255-44169611 GCF_900095145.1 Mus pahari | reverse complement strand
CCCCCCCCCCCCCCCGCTCTGTGCCTTCCCAAGAGTCTGCAGGGTCTGGGTGTCCTTTCCCAAGAGTTGGGTAATCAGCTGCTCCCACTCAGGATCCTTAAAACAGACTCTCAGCTCCCATGCAGACAGAATCTCCTGGAGCAGCAGGTATGCCTGGGCCTGATGCGGAGCCGGGATGGGCCAGCCGCATGCTGGACCAGAACAAGGAGCAGGTTCTTATCAGGAGAAGAGGCTGAGGAACATGGGGGCTGTGAGTGGGCTTTTATCCCTGGTCAGAGGAGATTCCAATGATGCCGAATACACCCGGGTCACAAAGTCCAAGACTAAGCAACTAGCAGTCTGGTCCTGTGAGTCCTTGGGCTCAGGCTTGGTGTCAGCTCCGCGTAACTTCTGACCACCTTTGGTGCCTCTTAGTGGTGTTGCCCTTGAGGGCTCACAGCAGGTACAGAGAGGCACTGAAGTAATGAAGGGTGACAGAGTCATCAGCCTGGCTGCCTGCCTGCTGCACAAACCTCTCCACCTGGGCCTGCAGAGCCTCTGCACAGGGCTCTATCCACCTCGTGGCAGTAGCAGCGGGCATGACACAGATGGTGCGTAAAGATGCGGACGGTCTTGTGCAGGAGGTCCTGCTCCTGCTTGGTGGAGCCTCTGCTGTGCACGCAAGGTGTGCTGGATGACGTTCAGCAGTGGCTCAAGTAGTTCCAGGAGCAGGGTGCTGGATGACGTTCAGCAGTGGCTCAAGTAGTTCCAGAAGCAGGGTGCTAGATGACGTTCAGCAGTGGCTCAAGTAGTTCCAGGAGCAGGGTGTGCTCAGGCTGCTTGGTCACCAGCTCCCCGATCAGATCAGATCTAGTGCCTTCATCTGGAAGTCCAGTCAGAGCTTCTTTTCCTCTGCTGCTTGGTTTTACTCTCATGCCAAGCCTAGATGTGCCTCTTCTGCTCTGCAAACAGGCTGGCCAGGTTCTGGTCCAGGGTCATCGTGGCCTCATCCCCAGGATCCTCCTCCTCCTCCTCCTCCTCCTCCTCCTTCTCATTGTCCACTCCACCCAGTGCATTCCCAGCTTGTAACACTTCCATCAGCCGTTGACGGAAGCCGGAGTCCACATCCTTACCATGATCCTCCTTTTCACTTTCTTCCCCATCCTCCCTATCCACGTCACTCTCTGAGTTCTTATTGTCCTCACTCTCTGTGTCTTCTTCGTCCTCTCCATGCTCAGCTGCTTCTCATCAGTATCATTGGTGACCACCATGCTGCCATCTACATCCTCATTTGTCTCAGGGTTGAGCACAGCCAGGATTAGTTGCAGACCTCGTGGAGTAAGGTGGAAACAGATATGACCAGATACACTCTGGACCACCTGGCGCATCAAGTGGCTGAGTTGAGCCAGCAAGGACAGCAAGATCTCCACCATCACCTCCACCCACACTGGCTCCTGGCCGGCTTTGGCTCTAGAGCATAGTCGGCTGGGATTCTGCTCCATGCTTTTCTTAATGCAAGTCTGAAAGTCTCCTAGGACATCAGAGCTTTCTGCAGGGGACTTGAAGAGGTGGAGGCCCACCAGAAGCAGCAGGTGCTGGAAGGCAATGGCTCTGGTCTCTGAGGAGCAGGCCTCCAGTTCCTGCAGAGTATTCATTGTCTGGTTCCAGGCCTGACACTGCTGTATAGTCAGGGGTGTCACATTGGTGACATTGCCGTTGTGGTTCAACAGCATGTCTGCCAACTGCAGCAGGTGGCGAGTCCAGGGCTTCCCATTTTCAGGCAGGTCTGGTGTCACACAGAGGGTCTGCAGTTGGCTGAGGAAGGCACTGACAATGACCCCACGGTTGCAGTCGTCCAAAGGGAAAAAGAATTGCTGCTTCGTCTCTGGGATCTGGGGAGTAGCCTTCTTCGTCTTAAAGACTTGGAACAAGCAAAACATGGCTATTTGTTCATCCACAGCGTCATCCTTCTCCACGTGCAAATGACCCACAAGGCTGACCAGGCAGCAGATTATCCACTTCCAGAGCCAGAATACAGTTCACTCAGGCACACGCAATGAGCCTCCTCTGGTTGGAAGTGCTGAAGTCAACCAAGGGGCCCAGGTCAGGCTGCAGGAACATATCCCGCAACCCAGGCCACATGGCTCTGCAGGGCTTCAGTATTCAAAAACGGTATGACACTCCAGATGGTAGGCATGACAGTGAATCCTTGATTGGTGATGGTCATAAAGGCCACCATCATCGTAAACTGCCACTTAGGGTCAACCTGGCACCCCTCTAGGAAGTACCCACATATGTACTTATCTCTGGGATGAACTTGAATAGGTTTGGGGGCTTTGAAACGACCATGTTCTCCCCAAGATGGCGGATCAAGTCTCCTCGCATCACCAACTGCAACTGCTCTTCTGACAGAAGGGACAGATGCACCCAGTAAGTGGAAACACATGTAGCTGGATGTCCAGGATGGATTCTTCAGCAGCCCCTCCTCCAAAACCTCCTTCCAGTACAGTTCCAATTCGTCCTCCCTGTTAGGGGCCGGGCAGAGCAGGTCCAGAGCCGCATCAGGCAGCGTATGCTCCTTCTTATAGAGTTGGCCACCACCTTCAGTGTGTTCACCAGACTGGGAAGATTGTCTTCTGAGAATAGGTCAGCCGAGCTGAGAGGAAGAGCCCCAAGTACTCGGGAGAGCCGAAGCTCACTTTCATGTCACCCTTGAGGACCTACCCAGGATCTCCGGGAACATAGACTCTGAGGCCTCGCAGAGGACGTCCACCAGAGCCTTTACTGACTGCCCCTGTAAGTGGTTGAGGTGATGGGACAGGATCTTCAGCAATCTCACTGACTTCATTGGGGGTCCCCTTTGTCCTTCACGTGGCGGCCTGACTGAAAGAGGGCTAGCACTCCACACAGGTTTGCAAAGAGAGTCGGTCTTATCAGTGCCCTGTGCATTGCTTGTAGACTGTATTTTTCTTGTGTCTGACTCCTCAGGATGTCACACAAACGGGATGTCTTCAAGAGATTGCAACAGCTGTGCCTGCATCAGACTGTAGCAGGGTCTAGCAGCTTCTCGGCCCACCCCAAGCCCAGTGATTAGGCGCTTCGGGGCATATTTTATTCCAACAACTTCTCCGTGGCCTGGAGCCGCACTTCCTGCTCCGGCTTCACGATGTCCTAGAAGTCCAAGAACTCCAGGCTGTGCTCCAACAGGCTGCGGTGGTCACCTTGAGATGCTTCTGCGGGAGACACAGGCTCAGCTTTCGTGGGGCTCCTCATCTCTGCCATGCTGAACCAAACACGTGGGCTGGGAAGACAGTCTCTGCCAGGTCAGGTCTCGGCGCCTGCGCACTGGGACCCTAAAAATTACCTCTAATGTCCATGTTCACAACGATGAGAAATATGACAAAATGCAACTTATTTAAGAGAAATATATTTTATTGTATACTTTACCAGAATGTACAGTTTTAGTAGAAACTAAAAGTTATAACATTAAATTGATGACAGCTTGAAATTTAAGATTTTTATTATTACTTTTTAGTTGTAAAAATAAACTTTATACATATTCAAGGTATAAAAATGACTAGAAACATGTGAAATGATTGAATGAAGCTAATTAGCAGACACATTATCTCGCATACCATTTTTTGTGTAAACACAAAATATATACTCTCAGCAATTTTTCAACTGCACAATGTATTGTGATGATTGTCATTGTGTGGTATACACAGGTCTCTTGACCCTATTCTCCCTGTCTAGGCGAACCCTTGTAGCCATTAAAGCCTTTCCTCCCTCTAGCTGTCAGTGGCCATTATCGTGCTCTCTGCTCCTATGAATTCAACTTTCTCAGATTGCACACATAAGTGGGATCATGTGATATTTATTGCTCTGTCCTCACCTTATTTAGCTTAGTACAATACCCTCTTATCCATCCTCATTGCAGCAAATGATAAAATTACCTTCCTCTCTTCTCTGGCTAAAGAATACTCTATTTTGTGAAATGTTTCACTGTCTTGTGCATTCAACCATTAATGTTCATGTCACATTGTGGCTATTGGGAATGACAGATGCAATATTTTAAAACTTCACTGAACAAAGGTCAAACACTAAACTTAATACACAAAACTCTTAACTAACACTAACTGAAAAATAGCTTACAAAATATTGACTTAAAATACCAAGTATTTCTTTACGTTTAAAAACACTATAAGAATTAACACAAGAAGTTAATGAATAAGTTTAATGTTTATCCTTAAATTTATATTGCAGTCCCTATAATGTTTTAATAGTTCTTCCTTGCTTGCAATGAATTAAAACTAAATCTGAAATGATCTGTGACGTAGGTAACAACACCCTTTTTTACGGGAAGGAGAGCAGGTTTGACCCCAGATGATAGAGTAGATGAGATGAGGTAGCAACGGGTCCACGTGATCAAAAGCCGGTGCTCTCTGGCACAAAGCCAGAAGCTAACAGGCAAACAAAGAGAATGCCTCCAGATATAGTCTAGGTAGGAGGTTCAAGGAGGAACAACAAAGTAGCAAGTATCTGGACATCTACACAGCCAATGCCAGTGCAACAAGGAATAACAAAGTATCTGGAAATCTCTAAATCTCCGTTATGCCTCAGTTGTCAACAATACAACAACAGACTCGCTGCTGAGCAGTGGAGGCACACGCCTTTAACCCCAGCACTCGGGAGGCAGAGGGCAGGCAGATTTCTGAGTTCGAGGCCAACCTGGTCTACAGAGTGAGTTCCAGGACAGCCAAGACTATACAGAGAAACCCTGCCTTGAAAAAAACCAAAAAAGAAAACAAAATCCCAGTCATTGGAGAGAGAACTCAGAGAACTCTACAGTGCATACTCCTGTCTCTCCTTAGTTCTCTACTGTTACAGAACCATAATGAGAGGATGAAATGGAAGCTAGACAACACTTAGAACAATTTTTAGCCCTCAAACTCAATGAATGTTAGCAAAGTCATAAATTTTTAGTTAACCTCTCACCTCTGGCACATCAAAACACAGAGGCTACAAATAAGCATGCTAGGGACATAACAATGGAGTTGGTTGATTCTTTATGACCTGTGCAGATAATGGACTCACACTCATAAAAATCTCTTGAACCATATTTGGTCTGTGTGCCTCAAAAAGAATGGGCTCGTGCTAGAAGGATGTCTTGGTTGCTAGCATGGTTCCAGAATCTTGAATTGGTATTGCAGTGGCTATACCTTGGTATTCATGATTAGTTTTCACTGGAATTGTTGGACAGGAACAAAATGATCTGGCTATTTCTGACACAGAAAATGAAACCAATGGACTATCTAAAAAGTAGAATTCTGATAATCAAAACTGAAAGTCATCCAGAATCAAGTTGCCCAAGTGAGGCATCACAACAAACATGACCACATCATCAAAGGAGGGGGTTGCAGACCTCCCAACCCAGCAGGACACAGGCCCTTTGCCTGTGTCTGGTTCTGTATGGAGTGGGGACACGGCAGCTTAACCTAATTAATCTTCTAAACTAGGTCATTCCCCTGAGCTGCACAGTGAGCAGGAGCCTGGCAGTGAAGGCCTGGTAAACACTAATATGCATTAATGAGAAAAGGTACTAGAGAGAATGTGGTTTGAGGCATGTCCTACGAATGAGCCGACTCCCTTCTGGGTCCTTCTTTAAAAACTATTGGTATCATCAGGTAACTATGAAAAAGCACCAAAGCAATTAAGGAGCTAGTTAGAAGTGCCTCAGCCATCATCCAGATTGTCATAGATATAAAGACGGGGAAGCAGAAGATCACATCCTCATGAAAAGGACCACAACACCTCCCTTTGCTACTTGGTAATAAGCTTGCGTGGTCAGGGAATCCAGGCAGGCCATGACTGTTAGGGACTGTTTCAGATACTCCTCCCAGCTTGACCCTGACAACCCAAACACACATACCTGTTGAGAGACATACCTCAAGCTTCCCTTAACACATCATAGCCATGGGAAGTCATGCAACCTCTACCCACAATGCCCAGGAAGGCCCTGCATTGAGAGAAGAGCACCTTCTTTCAATGCGCATACAGGCTTTATCATTAACCCAGAGAAGACATTGCTAAAGCGCTATTGTGCTAAGAAGCTGAAAACGTTTTAGAAACCTCTGACCTTTCGTCTAGAAATAATGATTAACTCGTTGGGGTTGTAAACATCCCACTTTATAAAAGGCAGGTGATGCAGAAAATAGAACCTGGCTCTTCTAAAGGGCTTAACCTCTGTCAAAATACAAACAAAACAGGAATAACCAGCAGGATCAGACTGCATGGGTCGTTAATCCACACATTTGCTCCCTGGCCTACCTTGGTGGCACATATCAACATCCCCATGCTACATCCAAGGAGATGAAGCAAGACAAGATTAAATGGCCTGATACAGAGCCATCTGGGTCAGCAGACGCTCATGATCTGACCTCTGTTTAGAATCTAGCACCCTCTTACCTTTACAGCCCAAAACCCTCCTGCAGCCTTTCAGGGTCCCCAGCCCCCCAGCCCCCCAGCCCCCCAGCCCCCCAGCCCCCCAGCCCCCAGCCTGCCAGCCCCCCAGCCCCCCTCCCCATGGTTCTACCCCTGACTTCCATCAGAGCTTGCTTCCTTCCCAGTCCTTGGGTCCAGTGGCCATCTCCTCCACAGAGGGTCAACCTGGAAACGGATGGTCAGGATGGTCAGGCTCGAGAACTCTCCCCCTGAGAATTTCACAGTTAGCTGTGAGGAATGCTGATTTCTTTTTCCTTCAGGGAATGGAGTTAACCAAGCTGTGAACTTTGAAAGAAAGAAAATCGGATTACACCATTAGACTGCCAGTTTTTGTCGGAGTAAGGGAAATAGGCAGACCTGGTACTTCTTCTTCTTAACCCCAGAACCCAGGATGTAGAGGCAAAGGGATCTCTTGTAAGTTGAGGGCCAGCCTGAGCTATCACAGAGAGTTCCAGACCAGGCAGGGCCCAGAGCTAAATAGTGAGGCTTATTTAAAAATAAATGAAAAGGAAATAATTTAGTAAATGATATGAACAAGTTATCAGTTAATGGCCTCCATGACACACTGATACAGACCTATATTGGACAGAGGGCCATTCTGATATTCAAAACATTGGATTTTGCCAATTCATTCTTGTTATGTTTCATGTGTAAGTGAGTTTCAAGGATAATCGAAGGCACAGATACTCACAGAACAAGTTGGAAACCTCGTATGCCCTCCTGCATACCATCTTGGCAATCTCCTCTCCATACCCTATGCTTCATGCCACATTTGTTATTCAGTTCATGATTTTCTTTCTCAGTAAATTAATGTATTCATAAGAAATGGATGCTATTTTGAGTGTTTTCATCTTCATAATATATGGAGTTCTTTTA
>NC_034610.1:44130769-44162173 GCF_900095145.1 Mus pahari | reverse complement strand
CTCTCTCTCTCTCTCTCTCTCTCTCTCTCTCTCTCTCTGTGTGTGTGTGTGTGTGTGTGTGTGTGTGTGTGTGTGTGTGTGTATGTGTGTGTATGAAGCATGTATGTGGACAACTTCAGGTGTTGGCCCTAACTTTCCACTACATCTTGAGACAGGGTCTGTCTGTGTTTCACTGTGTGCCTGGCTACCTGGCTCTCAGGCTTCAGGAATCCTCTGTCTTTGCTTCCCACCCCACGGTAAAAGTGAGAAGATTGTAGATGTTTTCTACTGTGTGTTTCTTCACATGGATTCTAGGGGTTCAAGCTTATATATTCATTTTTTCAGTATGACTGCTGTCCTCCATTGAACTATCTCCCCAATTTTAATATTACATTTTTTATGACTTAAGAATATGTTTTGTATAATTTGAAAATTATGTGTGTTTGGTATTCCATAACATGAATAGTATGTATTTTATATAAGTCCTTTGTGTGTTATATATGCTTTTAGAGTTTGT
Organism: Mus pahari; assembly: GCF_900095145.1. Taxonomy (NCBI): domain Eukaryota; kingdom Metazoa; phylum Chordata; class Mammalia; order Rodentia; family Muridae; genus Mus; species Mus pahari. The sequence continues at coordinate 44,161,677 of NC_034610.1, read as the reverse complement.
AAAGTCCTATTTCATCTTTAATTATAGAATTCAACTCATAGATGATATTTTACTAAAGTTGTATGTGAAAATAATTCCAGTTAAAATTCTACAAAGTTATCTGCTCTGTCACAATGTATGACTTTTTGACTTTGCTAGATATTGCAAACATTTACCAATTTTGCAGTGAATATTTTATACCCTACCCCTAAAAGGATGAAAAGAAAGCTTCACATTTCTCCGGATTTCTGAAAATATTTATTATTTCTATATTTCTAAATTGTGTCAAATCAGTGAGTTTTTAAGTCTTTTACCTCAGTACAATATATTCACAATTATTGGAATAGTTCACTTCATCTTAATATAATTTATTTATTCCCAAATATCGATATAGTTCAGTATATTTTCTGAGTTTCTTGAACATTCGGATTTCCCCTTTGTGAATCACTTGCTGTGCCTTTTACCCATTTTCTACCATATTGTTTATGTTTGTAATGGTTTTGGTAGTTCATTTATAAACACAAATACTAATCTTGTTGGCCAATCCTCCTCATTATGCAGCAGTGGCCTGTTGTTAGATAACAGATTGAATTGTTAAGTTTTGCCTTGCATAAGTATTCTGAAATTCAAATTAAACCAAGAAAGTTAGTATTCCCTGAATCTATGAGCTCAGAAAAGCTCTGTGCTGCTTTTCATTTCCTTGTTTATCCCTTCCCTGATCTGAGTTCAGCATTGGCCACTCAGCTTTGATAATATCTCTGTGTGTAGAGTGAGTCACTCAGAATATTATCAATGCTAAATAAGGACGCGCTCTGAGAGTAACTGGCCTCGGGTTTGGGGCCTGGTAGCTGAATGTTTCACTGAGATGGAAACTGTCAGAAATGAGGTTCAACCCAAGCCATGGCTTTTCATGGGAGCACAGAGCCAGCTGTTAGCAGGGACATACAGCATCCTTGAACAGTCAATCCTAGATTGACCTCTCAAAGACTTTTCTCCAGGAAAATCTCTCTTTATGACAGAAGTCCCTAGGCCCAGGTAACTAAAGAAAGCAAGAATAGAACAATATCACAGTGATGGTAGCCGCATGGATATATTGGTTTGAGAATTCTCTTTTGCAGTCTTGAAGTAACTAAAGCCATGTCTTTCTGTTACAGAGGCGTGGCGAAGTCTTGTTTGAGAATCCTGAACAGAATGTCAAGTGTGTTTGCATGCTAGGTAAGAAGGCTTCTTGATTCAAATGTATTATGAATGTTGGTGTCCTATGGAGTCACTGTTGTCTTAGTGTCGTACTGACTGTCTCTTGTCCCGTTATAAAGAGGCTTATCGGGATGCTTCTGAGCTTATAAACCACTCTAACATTTTTGTGGAGCACTACATGATAAGAAATGATTTTATTATAGTAATTATAAGTTGGGGCCCATTCTTTTACATCTCAGTGGCTCTTGGGACATCAGTATAGAATGCAACTGAGTGCTTTGTTTTTTAAAAATAATCTGTGATCTAAATGCAAGAAGAATCCCATTGTTATCTCTAAGCCTGAGATTTTAAGATAAATAATAAAACTATTAGGTATTACAATAGCATGAACCCACACAACACCCTCATTTACAAGGACTGGGAAGAGTGAGTATTTGAACTAACCTGAAGTCAACATAATTACCTATAATGCATCCTCAATAATATAGTCAATAATCATTTTATCTCGTGAGAGAATGTAGCATTAATCCTTTTGCAGACTCAATAATATACACTATCCTGTTAAGCAATTCAGCCAGTAGTGTTTCACTCACTGTAGATTAAAAACTAATACACTAGGTGTAAGTGACATGCTTAATCACTAAGTCAGGAATGGTCCAAACGACTACAGTAAGGCAAGGTTCTGACATGGACGCTTAAGGCAACTGTGAGCCACTAAAGTATGCCCATGAGTTTTACACTAATTGTAATGTCAAATTTACAGCAGCAAGGGCAACTAAATAATCCCGACAATTTTATTTGCATAACGGTCCCACTTGTCCATTCCAGCCTTAAGCTGCTGGTGTTAGCATCATTCATTTCCTTTTCTCCCTCTAGGCAGATTGCTCTTCAAAGCAGACACAGCAAGAAAAACAGAGACATTAGAATATCTCAGTCAGCTGTAACTCATGATAATAACCAATAAGGCTACTCATGACTCAAAAAACAAACATGAAACAGATACCATATTTGTCTAGCCTTCTATTCTTCCTTATTTTCTGTGGTGTTATTCAAAAGAGGACTTCTATGTTGATGTTCTCATATGTTTTGAATTAAGATGGAAGCTTAATAAGTCTACTGGAAACAGGACATTTTACTAGAAGCTTGTGAGCAATGGTTATGGCATCCCTCTGCATAATAATTTCAGTTATAAATGCCTCAAAAGCACTAATATCTCAAGTTAATAGTTATAAATCATAGGTAAAAGAGAGATAACATATGGATGGAGAGAGAGAGAGAGAGAGAAAGAGAGAGAGAGAAGCAGAAAAATATTTCTCCAGCAATGTGTCCCAACATTGGATTTGAGAAAGTGTCTAATGACCACGTTTGATCTGTTCATCCTTTAGTTCACTCAATTTCCACACAAACAAAATTACAGCTGAACTATTGTTACAGTCCTTTCACGAATAAGGAAATGGAAGCACAGGCCTATAGGCCACTTATCAATTTAGTACCATGAAAGTTTCCACTGCTTGTGTCCATCTGATCCAGTAACTTGAATACGTGTTTAACTCATGATGCTTTCAAAGACATGGACATCTCCAATTATGAATGAATTTTCCTGTCTTCTGCTTCTCTTATCAATGGTTAACTAATTACTAGCCAAGAGTGAGATAATAAAGGGCCTCACTTAAGGGAAGATGGATCACCTTTCCACCTCTTCTGGTTATATATTGTGTTTTATGTGGCTGCCAGAGGCACTTGTGACGATCAAACACATACCCATTGATTCAGATCTATTAATATAAATCATTTGTGTTTTTCTAACTACTGTCATAACTATTGCAGTTCATTGAGCACCTTGAATAACAAGTAAAATCTACCCTGAGCATCTTACATAACTAGGTCATTTATTGGAAATCAATGAGAGGTGTCTGCTCTTTCCAATTACAGATGTCTTTGGCAAGATCAGTGTGATATCATTAGTCTAGTAGATTCCATTACCTTGCTTTGATTATACAGAATTAAACAGTACAAAGGAAAAAAAAAAAACGAGAATGAAAGTTTTGACTGAGAACACGGAAGAACATGTACGTGTTACTTGATTGATAATACAGAGGAAGAACATACTATGTGTTACCTGTAAATAATATTGATTTACAACCCAGCATGCCCAGTGGTGTGCGACAGAGGTCATGCTAGATGCTCAGAGTTTCTCACACAGTAGACATGTCTATACCCTCAAGGACCTGGCACTGAAGAGGAATTAGACTCTCTTCCTATTTATCCTTTAAGGGAATTGACGCAAGGCTTGCTTCAAATGTTGATAAAGTTCCTTTGCAAACACAGATAAAAGAAAACCAAAATAAATCTTTCCTGGTATCAATATAAATGGATCAATCTGCCATTAGCCTTCAGCCGCACATGAACTCCGCTGTATGAGACGACGGGAAAAGCAGTCTGAAGGGTTCATTTCCTTAAACAAGAGAAATTCACATTATTGTTGTATGTCACTAAAGCTGAGATCATTTTTGTATTTTGTTAAGAAGGAATGTCTATGAACACTGCACAGAAGGTGTCTCCTTGCCTTGTGTGAGGCACTAGTGGGTTATTTCTTCCTTTAAGAGGAGCCTGTGGAGGTGTATTTGCCACTTCCTGGAACGCTTCTTGAGAAAACGTTCTGTCTCCGACATCAAAGGATAAGGTGTCTGATATTTTAAGGGACTGTTAAGTTTCATAATTTTTTCAGGTGATTTTTTTTTTTTGGTAACACTACTTCAAGTTAATCATAATTTCCAACGAAGAAAGCAAAATATATACATCCCATATTTCCAAAACTTTCCCTTGGATTTTTTTTTTAATGCCATCCCAGTATTGATATCTGATGGGAGCCATCCTAAGACATTTTTATATTCTCAAGCTCCGGGACCTTTTCTTCCTCAGTTTCTCCTCTCTCCTTGCCCCCCCCCCCACTCAATTTTAGGTGTCCCTGCATAGATTCAGGCTGGGGTCTAGTTTAAACAGGCTTGATAAGGAATATGCAAGAGGTTCATTAGCCAGGGACATGTTTTCAGGTCTGTTTTCTTCCTCACCAGTGAATAGTCAGACCATTATAGGGTGACGGCAATTTTTGTATGTTGAATTATCTCCTTCATGACTTCTATGGAACAAGCCACTGTCTCAGAAAAGCATGCTGCTGGCCCATTATCATAAATGACACATAAATGTCACAGTCACCTTGAGGTGACTCCAAAGCAATAAATCCAATACAGTTTTAAGTGGGAACTAATTTCTGTCCTGTATGGGTTTGGCAGGGACTCACTTCTGGTTCCAGGGAAACAGTTCGGTTAGGGTTAGAAGGTAAATTGCGTGCTGCAAAGCCGACTGTGCTGAGTAATAGGGTCTTAGTCCTTAAAATTGTTCACAGTGGCCAACTGTGGCCACCAAGTCAGCGAGAGAGCTGTAGCAAACAGCTCCTTTCTCTGCTTCACACGTAGGTCAGTGACTCCCGAGCTTCCCCCACCGCCAACCCCATGTCTATATTTGGATGCTTATGTATGGACCTCTCTTCATTTCCAATTAACCTTAGAACTTTTATAATGATATCAGAAGATAAACTGTTGATCAAAAAGAATAGAGAATATTTAAAGAATGATTGTGGTTGATTCAGTTCTTAGTTCATATGTTAGCCATACTCTGCAAAATTATAAACTTTCTTATAAAAAGAAATTTTAAAAGGCAAGCAAACATCGCATGGGGTTCATTTTTCTATTCCCATTTCTCTTACTTTTAGAGTAGGATTCTATAAAAATAAAAATCCTTAATTTGCAATTTATGATATTTTGGCTCATTCTCCGTTTTAATCGAGTTTTTTTTTTTCTAATTTGTAATAGTTTGTGACTTTGCTGCTGTTTCATACTTGATTTCATTTATACTCTTAAGTTGTGTGACCATTTGAATGTTCTGGAAGAAGTTGATTACCTGTCTGGCTTACATGGGATGTTTGCATTAGACCTTTGAAATTTGCAATACAAACATTGAGCTGGATTGGTAATTTTCAGAGTACTAGGATTCACTGAAGTCAATATTGTATTAATGCTTAGCACAAGCACAGACAGTCTGTGTTCCAGTCTCCACTCTGAAACGCCGACTGTGCACTTTCTCATCATACAAGATGCTTCATCTCCCCAGGCTTCTGCTTACAAGGCAGAAATAGAAACACCTCTCCCTTCTAGATGTAGGGTTTTCTTCCACGATGGAAGGAGATATTTTATGAGGCAATGCCTATTATGGGGTCAACCCTAAATATCAGTGATCTAGCAAAAAGTTGATAAATAATAAACAGTGACTTTTTAAAATTGATGATAAAATCAATTATTGATTGATGGTGCTTAGGAAGAGAATCAAAAACTGAAACATTATACAGCCATGAAGATAACTTTTTCAAGATTAGTATGCTCTTCGAAACTGTGTAGTGCCTTCAGGACAGAGCAAAGCTTTCCTATAATCTCATGAACTAGACTTCTTTAGGCATTTCCCATGCGCATGGTGCTGTGGGGGACATTGGTGACCGACCAGAGACCAATGGGCGCAGTCTCTTCCTTTCAAAAGGCTCCCAATCCAATGAGATTCAACTCTTGAAACCCAAATGTGATTCTCAAATGTAACAGGAACAAGAGATTTTTTAAAAAAGCAAAAAAAGTGTTGGGACTTTAATGAAGAGAGTCTGTAGAGTTGGAATGCAAGGGACATGGGTTTAGCTGTGAGTGCCAACCAGTGGCAGGACCAGGGTGACGTAAAAGGCCACACCCAAAAGCCTTGATACAAGGAAATGCTGGGGAGGACGTCTTCAGGCTACCAGCAGGGTAAAGGGGTACAGTGCGAAGGAATGAAACCATAACCAACTACTGACACCCTCTCTAAAAGCAACAGAGGTCTTAGATGACCAACAGCTTTGGCCTTTTGTGCTTGTGCAGTTCAAGGGCAGTTTTCATATAGCTATAAAGAATCACGAAATACTCTATAAACTTATTTCTGCTACATAGTATTAAGCAAAGCTATAGGCCAGTTACTTATAAAATAAACCCTATTTATTTTTATGAGTGTTCTGTGCACCACGTGTATGCAGTGCCTACAGAGGCCAGGAGAGGGCATCAGCTGTGTGAGAATTGAAGTCATTCATGATTGTGAGCTACCTTATGGGTCCTGGGAATCACACCCAGGTCCTTTGCAAGAGCAGCCAGTACTTCTAACTTCTGAGCAATGTCTCCAGCTCTGGTTTCTTATTTTTTTAATACAGCATCTTATGATGTAGCTCTGGCTGCCCTGGGACTTATGTAGCCCAGGCTAGCCTCGGATTCTCAGTGATCCTCCTGCCTCTGGTTTCTGAGATTAGCAAAGTGAGCCACAGTTGCAAGCCATTTCTGATGGAATCTTCTTTAATGAATAATGGACAGCTCTGGCATATTTTGCATATTAAACCACCTCAAATTGTCCAAGCAAGTAGACATTTCCATGTGCATGTGCATGTTTCTTTAGAAATAAGTAATAATAGAAATAATAATCAGAAATATTTATAAATCATCTTTATTGGTTACTAAAGAAAGGCTGTTGTAAGAACTATTTTTATGTTTACCCGACATTAAAATTCAGATCTACACTTAAAGGGGGAAGTTCAGGGGTTGCATTTTGACTTATCAAGACGAGAATGCCCCACTGGTTTGACTTGTAACTTACACATTTAAAGTATATCACCTACATCACTCGTATGCCTCTATTTTCTCTTTCTAAATGCTTTTTTTTTAAGTAATAAAACCTCTGGACAACATTTTCTAACTGCAACAGAATACAAAACGGAGCCTGGACATCCCTAAGCAAGAGCAGCAGAGGGCAACTCCCACCTTTCCCCAGGACCCTGTTTTGTCTTAGCATGCCGCTTGCACCGGATGGTGTGCTATATACTTTGTCTGCAAACTCCGTGCTGTCCCGAGGCACATTACACACAGAACATAAACATTACAGAAACAGGAACTCGGTTTTTATTCCCTGCTGAGCATACAGCACCTGGAAGATCTCATTGCCCATTTCCTAATAGGAAGCTATCATGTGCTGAACGGAGACATGCTAGCCATTTGTGGGAACTGTGGAGTCACCAGCGAGCATTATTCAAATGTGCCAGAGCCAGGTTGTTACACCATAAACAAACAAACAAAAAAACCAAACCAAACCAAAAACCTCTGCTGCTAGGATCAAACATGGCCAATACCCAGGCCAGATCCTCTGGGAACAAAAGAGCCATTCCCAAGCACGATATTCTATATGCCTCGGTTTGAAATAGGTAGGTCTCTCCACGTCGGCAGTTGGGCCCTGTTGCGAGAGGGTATGCCTGACTCTGTGCACAATGAGAGCTGGCACAGTGGTGAGCAAGGCAGGATCCTGCTTTCTGAGTAACGTGGAACACTGTGTTGAGGAACGAGGAGGCCCACTGGTTCATCTTTTCTATGTTTATAAAAATTTGCAGAGGAATCACTTCACCCTGAGGCTTGAGCTTTAAATCTTCTTCCACAAGCCCACTGCTTCTTCAAAACTCTGTACTTGAAAGCCGGTATTGCTTTGCATGAGGAAGTGAGTCTCCCAGCTTCAGCATCTCTTTCCATGGGATGTTGCTGCTTGCGTGCCAAAGCAGAGCAAAGTCATGCTTTCAATGCAGCTGGGAGCCAGGGCTCTAAGATCTTCAATATGACAACTCGAGAAAAGACCAATCTACATGAGCTGGAATAGTCAAAGACAGAAATGATAGAAGTCTTGGTTTTGTGTCAACTATGTGTTCTCCCTGAAGGGAGAAAATGTGGATTTTAGCAAATCTACTCCCCTGTCATTCAAAGCTGCAGTTGAAAGAAGTGCAATTAGCAACCATTTATAGGTGTATAGTGCCTGTCAGCGCAGGAATGCAGGGACAATGAAGCTCGCCCTTTGAGAGAGTCGTGGACAGCAACACAAACACTGGCATCCTAGCCTGTTAAACCGTAATAAAAGTGGACTTCTGTCTCACGGGAAAGGGTGGACCATGTCTGGAAAGGCCTGGGCACTAAAGAGTATTAAGGCAATAAGGCAATCATCAGTAAGGAACAAAAGCAACGCCAGGGCAGCCTGGGGGAGCTGAGGTGGGAACGCACACCTTGGGAAAGGTGTTGATATTTCTCAGCAACAACACCAAAGGTACAGGCAACTCCGTAAGATCACTGTGCCTGCAGAATAAAATAAGAGACAATAGCTAATTGATATGAGGAAGACAGAACAAATTATAAAGGACTGTAGGACAGGACCCCAAAAATCTATTTAAGGATGAGTAAGCAACGGATCGACAAAGGGGCAAACGGGCTTCAAACAGCTCATCTCCAAAGGGCCGTGTGTGTGTGTCCAGGATGGGTCTTCAACTAAGAAGACACCAGCTTATGAAATGACACCAGGGATCAGGTGAGGATTGTTGAGTCCTACCTGAACTGAGACAATTATCACTGAAGACAAAAGATGCAAGACACGGGAGTCTTTGAAGGATCATGGTAGACTTTACAAAGGACTGAATGTAGGAGATGCTACTAGGTAGACAATGGTGATACCTGCCTCCTGCCCTGGACAGCACCTGGAGGACAGGAGTCAAAGTCTAGATGTGATTAAGTTGAGGTACCCAGAAAACCTAGGTATGGGGAGATCCTGGAGTTGGAAGGAAAGAACGCCATGTGAGTTGAGGTAATGGGTACCATTCAGGGCAGGGTAAGGGTTGCCATGGTATAAATGTAGGGACATAGAAAACATGCCCATAAAGATTGAGCAGGCTCAAGAGAAGTCTAGAGACACATAAATGGGTAGGAAACTCAGAACCAGAGGACGGAGAGGCGGGAGGACGGTACTGTAGCCATCTTAGCCAAGAGGAGAGGCCTCCACAGGAAGAAGATGACAGTGAAGCCTTGCAGAGATCAAGTGGGACCCAGGCTAACAGGTGCCTGAGGGACTTGTCAGTGACAGCCACCAGCAGGCCCGTGAGCAAAGGTAGCCAGAGCTAAGTGGACACGGAGATGTTCGATGGAGACACGCCCTCCTGGGTGAGGGCAGGGAGAAGCTGAGAGACTTCTCTCCAATTACTTCCAGCCTGACACTCCTGAGGAATAGGGAGAGGAGGAGCAGAGAGGGCATCAACAAACCTATTTACTTGAAATTAATATTATACAAAATGAACGAGACCTTATGGGATATAAGGACGTGTTACATATACTTATATACATATAAAATGGAACCATATATCCAAATACGTGAGCATATATATTATATCTCTATGTTCTTACAGCTTTAACCATGTACATCGTAAAAAAAAAAAAAAAATACGAAAAAAGTTAAAGCATTGAAAAATCTTGTTTCCATTATATCAGTTGCCACACACACAGAAATAGTTTTAAGAACCTGGTTGAAGTTAGCAACTGTGAACTAATTTTATTATCAAGTTCCTTTCCTTAAAATGAAAACGCATAGATCCAAACTTGAAGCACTTCCCACGCACACATTTCAGAGAAGTAAATACTCTCTGCTCATGAAGACCCTCCCCTTCTCTTTTCCCCTTAGCTGCCTCGTCTCCTCCTCCTCTTCCAATGGCCGGCCAAGGTAACCTGCATGGGGATGCCTAGATTCTAACTCACAACTTCCTCCTCTCCGTAACAAAAAAGATTGCATTTGCCCTGGTTCTCTACTGAGCCTGCACAGACACGCGGAGTCCCATTCTTATCTATTGTTCTGACCCATGCACTTACCATTGTCCTACAACTCCAAAGAAGCACACAGAAACCCCATGAAGATACAAAGAATCCCTGAGATTATAAACCCATAAACTTCTCCCACCATTCAATGGTGCCTCAGGCTTTGGCGGCCAGTCTTGGCCAATGAGGAGAGGCCCCTCTACAAGCTCCACCCAGGTGGTGCACAGCCTCTTGCCCTCACCGAATGAATGCTCTTTCCTTAATGGAACGAGGTTGTTGCCTCCAGCTCGCCTTCCTCCTCCCCAGCCTCTGCGTATTTCCCTTCCGTGTATGTTACGTTCGCAGGAAGATTCTTCCTACAAGCTTCGCACACATGCAGCTCTATTTTATACTACCCCACAGACCCTTTTCAGTCCAAAACAATGCTACAGCCTTTTGCTGAAGTGAGGGCATTTTTTATAAATGTATTTCACTGCAAGTTTTTATCAATTAAGTGGACAAATGTTCACAGGGTACCTTATGAGGTCTCATGCTGTCTATATCTAACCAACTGCTTCATAGCTATAAATATACAACTTTTTACAAAGTTTGAGATTACAAACATTGATAATGCATAGGCATTTTCAGAAAGAAATGAAATTATCCCTTTTATTAAAAAAAAAAAAACACTTACTTGTCCCTGTTATACCAATTGATGCCTTTGTCTTATTTAAATGTCGGAACATTATATACATGTTTCTGAAAATGTCGTATTTCTTGTAAAAGATACCTAAACATTTCTTTGTCAGATTCATAATTCTAAAACATAAGTTATTAATTTAACAATGAGATAACTAATGAATGCATTCGCAAAGAAGTTTTTACAAGCCCAAAACTTTCACAACTGACACATTAATCCACGTTTTCAACATTTGTGATTCTAGCATGAACACTACAAAAATTACTAATTGCTTCTCACAAAAAGGTCATGAAGGAAAATCTCACAATGATGATAACGCATTGAGTTTGTTGTCGGGGCCAACTTTAAGGTGAACGACTACCTATGGGTTTGATACATTTGATTTTTGGTCAACATCTTTAAAGTGTTTGTGACTTGTAACCTAACAAAATACTCAGTGTTATCAAATCTAACAAATTATTATTTTTGTCTTTACTCTGATTCTGGATTCCAGGAGCTCTAGTTCTGTGTGACACAAGAGAAAAGTGGCAATTGAATTCTAAAAGAGCCACTCTACACTGAAATACAGCTGTGTATTGTTTGTCAATGGGAGAACGGTCTGAGAAATGCATAATTAGGTGATTCCATCATTATTCCAACATTGGGAAATGTAATTACACAAACCTAGAGGCATATCTTACTCCATGCCTGAACTAAATGGTACAGCCTCCTAGATTGTGCGTCTCCTAGGCTACCATCCAGAGTGTTGCAAGCATGTATGTGTAGCAAGAAGAAATTCGTGTGCCTGGATATCCCTAAACCATGATAGCTGTAGTCGGAACACTAGACCATGAGAACACTCAACTTCATGTTATGGTCCCTTTGTCTTGCATGCCCTCATTAATTGACTCATTGTGGAGAATGACTGTGAACCAATGTCAAAATGCTAATAGAGTGCAGAATTCCAAGAGGCTGATGAAGAACAATATCTCTACTGTTCCATGACATGTTACCAATCTATCAGTTCTTGGAACATGGCTACTAAAAGCAGGAAAAGAGGTACCATGTCCTATTGCTTTCTACAAATCATATTGCAGTGTCAAAACTCGCATTGTGCAATCTTACCTTCTTTTTTTAAAAAAAAAAAAATCTAATACTTAGAAAAAAGGTATTCTATCCTTTTGAAGTTAAGTATTGAATTCAAACATACAGTTTCTGTGTTTCTTAGGGGAAAATTGCATCTTAGTCCTCAACTCCTGTGTTATTTATTGAATAGAATTGTTAAGCATTAATTCAACCAGGTGGTCTGTGAAAGGTACCTATTCTGTCTGTTTCCCTTTTTATATCAAGAAAAGCCTTCTTTTATGTGTCTTGTTTACAAGATAGGTGACTCGTGGAAAGCCAAGATGACTCGGGTGACAGAACATGAATGAGTATGATTATATTTTGGATGATTTCACAGATATTTGGAACTGATTGTTGCAGAGGCTTAAGCAAATCTCAGAATATTTAAAGAGAGTTTCGGTTTTTTTTTATTAGCCTATTAATTGTACATGATAACGGGGTCTGGTGTGATAGTTCAACCCTTGTATCCACTGTGTGCTCATTGTTAGATCAGGTCATTAGCCTTTCCCTCATTTTTTAAGGTTTATTTATCTAATAGTTACGTGTGTGCCTGCCTGCATGAGTTTGTGTGCACCATGTGTGCACATGAGCCCACAGAGGCCAGAAGAGGGCGTTGTATCCCCTAGAGTTGGAGTCACATAAAGTGCTAGGCAACCTGGGCCCTCTGCAAGAGTAGTCAGCCCTCTAACAACTGAGTCATCTCTCCAGCCTCCTTTCTCTCTCTTATCATTTCCTTATGTTTGGAATCTTCCAGCTCCTTTCTCTGGATCCTCGTAAAACACATAGTAGGTGTTATAAACTGCCACCACAGAAATGTATGCAAGATGTCAGAATGTACGGCTTCTGTGTGTTTTCCTTATAGCTCCCTCTTCCCCAAATAGATGACAGCTTTGCTCAGCTTATTCGCTCCCAGGCATCTAGAAGCTCAGGGAACAGGTCTCATGCTTGTGACTGTAGAACACTGTGTTTCTAGCCCGTTACAATACGTTGTTTTTTTTTTCCCTATAGTGGTTGAACTGTTGAAAAATGAAGGAATCTCTGATTTGGAAGAGAAAAAAAAAAACATAAAATGAGACTGTGTTAATTCTGCTTTCCACTTCAAGAACTCCCCAGAATATTCGTCCCAAATGTTATATTTTTTATGAGAGAAAATTTAAGTCAGGTACGGCGTGACGCATACCTTTAAATACCAGCACTCTAGAGGCGAAGTTAGAGGTTCGTAGATCTCTGTGAGTTCTAGGCCAAACTATTCCACATGGAGCAAGTTCTGGGCCAGCCAAGGCTGCATAGTGAAATCTTGTTTGAGGAGTGGAAGAAAGGAGCGGGAGGGGTCTTTCAAATAGTAAACATTAACTAATGATGTTTATGTATCCAAGTTTATATTTATTAATAACTTCATGTCATTCCACAGCTGATGTTACAGTTTAGATAGATATTGAAACTTTTGATTGTCCTAATATTAGTTTTTCAGTGGTTTATTTTCATTTATAATGTTTTTTCCTTTTAATTTAAATGTGGCCTAATTCTGAAAAATGGATAATTTTTGCAAAGCTATAAACAAACCAAGTCTTACAAAGTTAGCTCACAGAAGAAACCACACAGGTTGATTTTTTTTTTTAATACTTCCTTCTAGACGTTTTCTCCCAAAGTCTATGCTCTGACACCCTTAACTTTATCACCACTTTTAATTTGCAATTTACACAAGTAGAACTTAAGAATATATCCTTACACTCACTGTTGGCTGAGATATATACATATATATTATATATATATATACTTTCATTTTAATTTTTTACTATGCATTCCTTTATAGAAAAAGGTCACTGCTATAAAATGTTTCTCTCTGTATGTGCATGCATGCATGTATATGTTTATGTCTACTTCTTCATTAATTTTACTCTTGACAAATATTTGGCTATAGTTTTGGACTGCTACAAAAAAAAATACTACTACAAAGGTTTTTAAACATTTTGAAACTATTCCGTGTGCCCAAATGTGTGTGTGATGTGTATATCTGATATCTATGAGAGTGTAGGCACACACGTGGTTGTCAGAGGTCAAACTTGGGTATGGGACCTCATCTTTCACCTTGTGTGAGACAAGCTCTCCCTGGTCACCGTGTATGCCAAGCTGGCTGGTCTGTGAACTCCCAGTGGTTGGTTCTTCTGCCTCCACTCTCCATCTCAGGTCTCAGACAAATGCTACTGTGCTCAACTTTTATAAAAGTTCTGGGAGTTTGAATTCAGGTTCTCATACTTAGGTGGTGTCTTAGTTAGGGTTTTACTGCTGTGAACAGACACCATGACCAAGGCAAGTCTTGTAAAAAACAACATTTAATTGGGGCTGGTTTACAGGCTCAGAGGTTCAGTCCATTATCATCAAGGTTAGAGCATGGCAGTATCCAGGCAGGCATGGCGCAGGCAGAGCTGAGAGTTCTACAAATTCATCCAAAGGCTGCTAGTGGAAGACTGAATTCCACACAATTAGGGTGAGTGTCTTAAGCCACAGTGACATACCTCCTCCAACCAGGTCACACCTATTCCAACAAGGCCACACCTCCAAATGGTGCCATTCCCTTGCCCAAGAATATACAAACCATCACAGGTGGTAAGCCATTTCTCCAGCCCATAGGTGTGTGTGTGTGTGTGTGTGTGTGTGTGTATGTGTGTGTGTGTGTGTGTGTGTACAGATTACCTACTTTCTGGAATATGTACTCAGAACTACATCTGCTGACTCATAGAGAGCATATATGTTCTGTTTTAACCGAATTCTGTAATCATTTCCTAAAGTGGCTATGCCAGTCTGCACCACCACCCCCACTAGCTGTGTAGAAAGCTCCATAAATAATTCAACACTTGGCAATTATCCTAGAGTAAAAGTTAGAATGTATAATTCGTCATTCAAATCAGTATGAACATTTTATGTAAATGGCCTCTAATGAGGATTGCGCTTATCATTTATGTAAACAAATCATCCGGTTGATGACGGTACTAATAGAGCAGGTATGTTTTATTTGCTTATAATCAATGAACATGAAAGAGTTGGTGGAGTTTATTGCCCAAACCAAATGAATCTTCTCTTTTTGTTGAATGCTTAGAAATATGTGTCCCATAAATGGTCATAGTAAGTGTTCACTTACTCACTCAGATGGAACTATAAAAAAAAAAAACCTTAGTTCATAAGTAAAACTTCTTTTCTGCTAAGCTAATAAATTTCTGTTTTTATTTACTACAAACTACATAATTAATTTTTTTACAAATTTGAAATCATAATATGAAAATTATAGTAAAAACTGGGAATAGATATAGGAATGGAAGATGTTTTAGGGCAGAGAAAATATCATGTAGGTTGCTATAATCATGGATATATGTCATTCCACATTTGTCTAAACCCAGAAGACCTACAGACACATCAGACACCAAGAGTGAATCCTGATACAGACCATAACCTCCAGTAATGTGAATATGTCAGTGTAGGTTCACCAGCTGTGACAAATATGCTAACTCTCATGAGGGACTGGCAACAAGGGACATTGTATAGGGGTGGTGTCTTAAAAGAAACCTGTCTTTCTTCCCAATATTTCACTAAGAAAACTCAAAGACTATTTTAAAGACTTTAGAATGAAAATTAGGCTGGCAAGTACCTTTCTATGACAGTACATGTGTCAGTATTTTTAGATAAGACCTTTTTATATTATTGTGACCTTTACATATACTTACCTAGGGAATGGGGCAGTGAAGTGTATACTCTTGGTCTGTTTATCAGTTTCTCTTAGTATTCACGTGGACTGGTGGGGACAAGATGGCTACTTCTAGCCAATATGGACAGCGAGATAAAGGAGAAAATTATGATTTTTTTTCCCAATGCAAAATAATTTCAAGGAATGTCTGTGGCTTCCCAGGTAGTGAAATCGGGCATGGTTGCTATCTTTGTTTATCACTGCTTCAATCACGTCACAATTTCCAAATGTTCAATGAGGAAAGATTATTTTATAATGAGAGGTTTTCTGTTATTTCTCTGATCTCTAAAGGTACAAAGATAATTTCACATTGTCTGCCTGCATCACTAAAAATATATGACAGATATCAAATCGATAAAAACCTGTATCTCTATCAATTCTCTTGAGGAAACGGATACATTAGTGTGGGGTTGTGTCTGCAAATGTGGTTTGGGGTAGCCACATTTTTCAAAATGAGTCTGAGTTGTTGTTATTCATTTCTGACTTAACTGTCCCATCACACAAAACATCTGACCTCACCTGTGCCTTGTGATATAATTCAAAGTGCCGCTCACTGGCACCTGGTCATTTATATATCCCAACAATCTCAAAACAACATGAAGGCCGGGTAACTCAGGCGTGTGGTTCCAGCATAGGTGGAAGCCTTGCAGAGAAAGCACAGTAGTGGTTGCTGACACTGGGGTCAGGTAGGGACCTACAAATATAGTGTCACTCACTGTGGACCTGGGGGAGTTTCTTAGGTTCTCAAAGTTGTGACATATGATATAATACATGTTGCATGCATACACACACACAAACACACACACACACACACACACACACACACCAGGAAAAGCTGACACTTTGATTAGGCTATCACACTAAAACCAAATGCACATTTGCAAGTTCAAGATCTCTGTTTTAGGCCTGGCAGTGGTGGCGCACGCCTTTAATCCCAGCACTTGGGAAGCAGAGGCAGGTGGATTTCTGAGTTCAAGGCCAGTCTGGTCTACAAAGTGAGTTCCAGGACAGCCAGGGCTACACAGAGAAACCCTGTCTTGAAAAATAGATCTCTGTTTTGTTCCTTTGTTCTTAATGGGGATCTAGACAATTTTTTTGTCTGAGGGAAGAATGACGTGTGTACGGCTGTTGTGTGTGTGGATGTTGACCTATGTGTGGTTGTTGACCTGTGTGCGGTTGCTTGTCTGCTGTCAGTATTCAGAGGAAAATATTTCATGGGTTTACTTGTCCTAAGCTCTAACACAGAGCCCCTGCTGATAGAAAAACAAAACAAACCCGTACCACTACAGCAGAATCTCCCGGGTGCCTGTTGCTGTGCGTATGCATGCATGGACAATTCTGAGTGGCAGGAAATTTCCACCCTGTGATTAAACTGATTTGTTCTTCAGTCGACAGCTTCCATGCCTTAGGAATATATTGTAATTATAATGAAAGAAGCAATAGTGAAGTCCTGCTGGTAACTTGGAAAACAGAAAAGCATAATAGGATAAAGTAAAAGAAGTGGGAAAACTCTGAGAGCCGCGAGTCTCGAGCCGCTGAGGTCTGCTGGGTTCAGAAGAGCCCCGCAAGGTAGCTCAGGGACAGGACGCTTGCACAGAACTTCACTCTGAAAACAAGACACAAGCAAGTCTTTGTTCAGACTCTATCATCCTATTCATTGTTTACCTACAGAACAGTAAGATGTGCCGTGGCCCCTTCCAGTGAGTAAAGCCTGGATTTTTTTTTCCTTTTTCCTTTTTCCTTGGGGGTTTGTTATTCTATGCCCAGTTCCTCCAGAAGGCAGACTCTGTAGCTGAGTGGCTACATCCTGACAAGGTTTGATGTGCCCAACAGCAATGCAAGCCAGGATGCGTAACACAAGCCGGGATGCGTAGCAAGGATGAAGCTTTACATTTAGATTCTAACAGGAAATGGACGAGGTGCATGGGCATGAAGCAATCAAGGTAATCAAATTAGACTATACCATTTAAGAGGTGGGATAGCCACTGGTCCATCTTATAGGTGAAGGATACAGTCAAGATGTCTTAATAGATGCCCAAAAGTTAAGGTCATGTGGACTTTATATACACACTATGCTCTTGGCTATACATGCCATGACAGACTTAACTCATACAGGAGACATTCTCAGAGACTACCAGCAGCTAATAATGAAATGGGGCAGTTTTGACAAGAAGTAGTAGTAAAATGGCCAGTGTTGCTGCTCTGTGCTTCAGGGCCATTATTAAGTACAATTAGTGTCCTCTGGCCTTAAGTACCATGACATCCCTTCTGTCTGATAGGTCCTAGGCCAATATCCGACCTATAGAGAACAGGCCGTGCTGTACCAGAAATCCCGATGGCTGTGTGAACTGGTCTTTCCTTTAGTTTGCCTTCAGTGAAAGGTAATTGAACTAACTGCAAGGACAATAATATCAGTTTTGAAACTCCTAAGATTGTCCCCTGAAGGAGTTAGCTCTGCTGTCTGTGACCTGGGTCAGATGCAACATCCTCTCTGCAAATAGGTGCAAGGAAGGAACAGTTGCAGGCAGCAAATATCCCTGCACTTTGCTTTCTACTGAGTGTTTTATGGTGACTAACCAGAATTTCCCTCCTTAATATTTAATAATTCTTAGTTTTATATCACCCTGCATGATTTGGTTTATCTAATTTCCCTAAAAGAAAAAGAAATACCCCCCACTCCCACGCCAAAAAAAAAAAAAAAAAAACCTCACAAAATAATAACACTGTTATGAGGCTCTTGATAGAATGAAAACTGGGGCAGAGAGACGCTATCAGATTATGGTAGAAAGGACTAAATTCCCAGGCTGGGAGACCAGGGAGAGAGAAAGGCAGTGAGATTCAAAGAACTGCTCTTCTGAATTCTTTAGGAACACAGCTTCTGGTGAGGAGAAGCCCTGTGTTTTTGCAGCACTGAAGTGAATATAGACTCAATGAAACTGATAGCTAATCATCTTAATTTAAAATAACTTAGGTATGTGTGTGTATGTATGTGTGCATGTGTGTGTGTGTGTGTATGTGTGTGTGTGTATGCGTGGTGTGTGTATATAGTGTGAGGTGTGTGTGGTGTGTATGCATAGTGTCTGTGTTTGTGTGCATGTGTGGCACCTATGTATGTGTTATGGTGTATGGAGATGGTCTATGTGTATGTATGTGTGTTCATGGTGTCTATGTGTGTATGTTTGTGTGGTGTCTGTGTGTTTGTGAGAGAGAGTGTGTGTATGTATGTAGTGTAGTGTCTGTATATGTGTGTATGTATGGTATAGTGGTGGTTGGGATGTGTGTCTGTGTGTGTATATGATGTCTGTGTGTATGTGTGTTGTGTGGTGTGGTGTGTGTGTGTGTGTATGTGTGTCTGTGTCTGTGTGTCTGTGTTTCTGAGGACAGCTTTTGAACAGCTGTGTCTCTGTAAGAGGAACTACCCAGGCTCTTTGGCAGGTAATCACATTCAAAATCCTCCTTGGCTCATTAGAGAGGAAAAGGCCTCACAGACCTAAGATAAGTTTGCCGATTCCTCGGGCCTGAAACGCTGCCACTGTCTGGCTGGAGTTTACTACCGTGCTCTTATAAGCAATATTGAAGTTTAAAGTTTTGTCTTTGATATGAGGAACCTCAAGTCTAGAAGCTCCCGCATGTACCTGCTGCACAACAAAAGAAGTGAGTTCTTGAACAAAAAGAAAAGCCCTTGCCCGGAACAAAGTCCCCTGATATTTCGGCTCCTTTAGAAGGCTCAGTTGGTCTTGCTCCTCAGCTCACCCTCGGCCTCTTTAATGCACTGTGCAGTGACAAAGAACCAACCCCTAGCTGGTCCAGGGCTAAAAAAATGAGACAGATTGTGAAGAAGAAAGTAACCCTGGTGGGGAGATTATAACGACAGTATTTAACTAGTAAAATGCCCCGTTGTGTTCAGCAATGGTCTAGGAGTGTTTTTCTAGAAAACAACAACGCCACCACAATTGAGTCTTCAATAAGGGAAAAGGTTATCTTGCATGAAAAGTTCAAGTATTTGTTATCCATTGAGGGAGTCTCTGCACATGAAGTAAACCAGATCTCCTGGATTTTATGACATTTACATTGCTCTGTGGACTTTAAAAACTGGAAAAATACAAGCTTGATATTAATTAGTTTGTAATAAAGACTACACAGAAAGACAGAAAAGGGGCAAAGGGTGATATAGGGAGTGTGACTTTTGTAGGGAAAAAAAAAAGGTCTCTAAGAAGGCTTTCCAGGTGGAAAGCACAAGAATGGATCTCTCCAAGGAGCTAGACATGCAAAGGGACTGCAGAAGGAACTGTAAGAGAAGACAAGAGAGACCCAGATGCGCAGGACTATCAAGAGTCCTCTAAGCTGCTCCTTCTCAAACTTTAACATGCAGAAGTTGCCTAAGTGCTGGCTCTGGTTCACTGCATTTGAAGCAGGGCCCGAGATTGTGTAGCTCTAAAAGACCCTTGTGGTCTGATCCTACAGTTCCCCCACAGTATATTTTGATTAACAAGTCCCCGTGGCTGTTGATGCGCTAGGGTTCTATTCTAAGTGCAGTGTTTTTAAGAGAAAACAGCGGGTCTTATCTCTTAAAGCGACCACACGTGCTCCGATGTGGAAAACAGATTCCATGTGGGCACTGGAAAGGAACGGTGATATTAGTCTCGGCAGGAAATTAGTGGCTTGGCCTCAGGAGACGCTAGTAGGGTGGTGAGAAGCTTGGATTCAGGGAACGTTTTGAAGGCATTGCTGATTAATTCTCGACATTGGACAAGGTGTAATAAACAGAAGAAAAGAGAAAGCAAATGAATAGAGGGTGGTGTCATTACTGAAGAGTACAAGGGGCAGATGCCATGGTGACAGAGGAGGTGGGTGTTGTGGGTGCAATTGCGTCCCCTTGAGATTCACTAATTAGAGTCCTAACCCTAGTAACTCACAATATGATCTTATTAGGAAATAATGTCTATCACAGGTAATTAAGTTAGAGTTGAGCGTAGGCCCTGGGCCAGAGTGGTTGGTGTCGTTCAGGGAAATGTGGACACACTGAAGCACATACTCTTCCCTCAGTGTTCTTGGGGAATTGGTTCTGTGATCCCAAGGATGTTAAAATCCACAAGGATGCTCAAGCCCATTGTATAAAACAGATAGTATTTGCATAGCACTCTCCTTTTTACTTTACATAATTCATATTGTTTCTAATACATAATGCAATGTAAATATTATGAAAATAGTCTCTCTACATATTGTTTAGCTACAATGACAAAAAAAAATACAGTTAGTACATGCTTGGTACAGATTCATTTTTTCCTAATACTTTGATCTGAGTGTATACAAGAGCCCTGTACAGTAATTGGGCTTCATCCTCTTTTTCGTAGAGCTTTTATATTCGTGTGTGTGTGTGTGTGTGTGTGTGTGTGTGTGTGTTCTGTCTTCATGAATACCAGATGCCATTACAGATGGTTGTAAGCCATCACGTGGTTGCTAGGAAAAGAACTTAGGACTCTAGAAGAACACGCAGTGCTCTTAACCACTGAGCCATCTCTCCAGCCCCCTGTAGAGCTTTTCAAGGGAACAGACTCATCGATCTGGGAAAGGGGGTCCCTGGGGAGAAAGAACAGCTTGTGGACATGCAGGTCAGGTGTGCAGGTCCCGGATACCAGAGACTCTTGTGAGGTGAGCAAGCTCAAGGCCTGACTGGACTGCTGAACAAGTTAAAATTAGCCCTAACGACCTTATCTCAAAATCTAAGATAAATACATACATAGATAGATAGATAGATAGATAGATAGATAGATAGATAGATAGATTAAATAAAAACTCACTGAGGCTGCAGCTCTGATAGCATGCTTGCCTAACATGAGTGAAGCCCAAAGACCATTCCAAAATGCCGGGTAGGGTCAAACACAGCTATAATTCTAACACTCCGGAAGCAGAAGGGCCACAAGTTTAAGACAAGGAAAGAAAATCAGCACCACTGTTGGACAAGAATTCAGAGGTGAGGTCTCGGTGTGCTCGTCATGAACAGAAATACAGTCCCTCTCAGCACGTCACCCACGAGGCAGGATGCTAGGAGTCCAACGAAAGCCAAATCTCTTTTCTTTTCTTTTCTTTTTTTTTTTTTTTTTGGTTTTACAAGACAGGGTTTCTCTGTATAGCCCTGGCTGTCCTGGAACTCACTTTGTAGACCAGGCTGGCCTCGAACTCAGAAATCCACCTGCCTCTGCCTCCCGAGTGCTGGGATTAAAGGCATGCGCCACCACGCCCGGCATGCGAAATCTCTTTTCAAAGGATACAGCCTTATGGAAGCATTAGCTTGGGCACTTGTTTGCTGTCGCGGCCACTGCCACTACCGCTGCCGCTGCCGCTGCTGCTGACACACACTGTTGCCGCTGCTGGGGCTGTTTCGGCTGTCACAGGAGAGGCCTGAAAGCAGCCCTGGGATAAGGACCCCCGAAGCTTTCGACCTGAGGTTCACAGGCCGTCATGTTATAAGGATACTTGAGGCAACCATCAAGTCATCCCTCTTATTTTTCAGAAGTTGGAACATCTAAGTTCATATGATCTTAATTATAACCAGACTTTTATTTAAAGTGGGGAGCAATGGAAGCTTGCGGTAGCATAAATCACGAGCCATCTAATCTGATTTAGGTCATATGAAAACAAGATGGAGACCTTTTAAGTTTGTGAGTTTGTTCACTAATCCTCCCCCTCCCCCTACACACACACACACACACACACACACACACACAACATTTTATGTTTCTTAGAACTGTTTGGACAGGAACTACCAATTTTTTCCAGGAATTTTTATTTAAAAAGTAATAAGTTCAGTGTCTGTGCTATAAATCAGCATCCAGTTGTTCAGAACCCAAGCATGCCAGATACCAAGGCCGCTTCAAATTATGCAGCTCATTGAAATAACCAAAAGCGAGGTTTGGTTTTACTTTTGTTTCTTTCTTGTCATTAGTAATGGACAAATTAGAAGAAGCCCTAAAGTATAAAAATGATATTTATCATGTTCTTGACGCAGCTAAAGTAGTGTTGGGTTGGCTATAGTTGGGGAACCAGAGCTGTCTTTAAGACAGTAGACTATCTAGCGCTGGAGAGACGGCTCGACAGTTAAGAGTACTAGCTGTTCTTCCAGAGGACCAGGGTTGGAGTCTTAGCCTCCACATGCCATTGGTATTCCATTCCAGAGGATTCCGCGCTCTCTTCTGCCCTCTGTAGGTACAGCACATATGGGCAAATGCCATGGACAAAACAAAATAAACAATACTCTCGGCCTGCCAAAAGTTTGTAATGAGAGATAAGAGATATAACGATGATGATGAAGAGAGATGATAGGTAACAGACAGTAGATTGATTGATGATAGATTGATAGATACATGATGGATGGATAGATAGATAGATAGATAGATAGATAGATAGATAATGTAGAAGTATAGTATTTTGAAACATTCTAATTTGGTTACATTTATTGCATTGTGGTAAGAACACTTAAGAGTCATCCTATCCTTTTACATAAATGTTTCGCATACAGTAACTTACTATCAACCCTAGGCATAATGCTATGCACTGCAGCTTATCTCTAAAGCTAATATTTTTTTATCTGACTGAAATCTCATATCTATTGGTGAAAATTCCACATAGCCCTTTCTCCCCACGCCTTCTCATCTCCTTGTTCACTCTCTGATTCTATAATTTTGACTCTTTTAAATACCTAATATATATTAATTTGTGTGCCATTTGCCTGTTTTATTTTGTTTAGTATGATGTCCCCAACATTCAACAATATCATAATATATTCCAGCATATCTTTCTAAAGGCTATCAGTCTGTTACAGGCATATCTTTTCTTTACCCATTCACTTATAATTGGGTCCTTTCTGCATCTTAGCATTATATATAAATAGTCTTTTCATGAACACAGGGGTGTCACTATGTCTAAAAAAAAAATCCTGATTTTAATTTATTTGAATAAATCCTCAGAGTGACCCAATAATAGCCCTGTAATTGGCTAATGGGGAGTAATTACCAAATGGAGACGCACAGCTCTACATGGTGCCTTGGCTGTTTGCATGGCCCACGAATAGGGCCAGGGAATTTATTCTCCATGTCTAAGGAGTACTATAACCCTTCTGTGAGCCTTAGACGTTATCTAAGTTTTATAATTAATGAGTGACATTGATCAATGAATAAAATTAGACTGTTACTTACACTTTGGCACTGTCAAGTCCAAGATATGTTCTGTTCTGGTGACTAGAGAAGGAAAGTCACACTAAGTAGTCACTGATCAACAGCGACTATATATATATAGTTATAGTTATAGTTATAGTTATAGACTATATATAACAACAGACAACGCTTACTGCATATGACTGATGGCACAAAAATATTGTGTGCCACATGCACATTTTTATTAGTCCTAAAGAATAATATTTTAGTTTGTCGTTTTGTCATGTTTCTTGTTTTTTGAACATGGTCTTATTGGGTAGCTCTAACTGGCCTGAAGCTCCCTGTGCAATCAATGCTAGCCTGAAACCCTGAATCTCTCAAATGTTGAAATAACAAGTGTGTACTACCATGCCTGGCAAATAGTATATTTTAAATACTACGAATTTCCTCTCATTACCCTTGCTCAAATGTATATATATAATTTCATTCTATTTTTGTTTAAAATATTAGACTCCTTGTTTTCTTTTTATGGATATACTATACATAACCTACAAAACTAATCCTGAGAATTAACCAGCCAATTGTTCCAGGAAATTTTAAATAGTTGCATTCTAAAATTGAGATGACAGGTAAAAAATGGTTCAAACAAAACAAACTTGGAAATATTCAGTGTGACACATACAGTTTTCTCTCTTTTCACCTCTTGGGTGATTACCACATATGCATATTTTCTCATCAAAATGTCTGAAAAATAAATAGGCACTTAACTCCCAGAAAGTATATTCTCCATGTCAGGAATATAGAACAGGTGGCCCCTGTATTTTATCTACTAAATCAAGGATTGCAATCATCTTTGCAGCAATACAATCACCTTTATCTTGAAAGTCTAGAATCCTCCTCTGACCATGTGGAGATTCAAAATTGCATCAGTTCAATAAATATTTGTCAAGCACTTGCTGTTTCCAAACCCAGGGACTCTATGAATGGGTTTGTACATTTCTAAATCTCCTCTCTGGGCTTCTTCTCGAGATGAGACACTCAACTGGCTCCAGAGGCCAGAAAGGCGATGCATAAGAGGGAACAGGATGGAGTTAGTGGTGGCATGGGCGACACCTGAAGAGCAGATGCCTGGTCTAACCCTGACAGCTGCTTCTCAACTGCTGTCACGGATGCATGAGAGAATACAGACTCTTGGCTCTGTGTGGCCAACTTCACTAAATCTCTGCAAGGAGATCTGGAAATTGGAAAGTATATACAAAAAAAACTGCTGATGTGCAAATGTTGACTACTGATCTGCTTGGTCTTTCTTTTAAATATCGTGTAGTCAAGGCTGCCAGGGTCCTATTGCACAACCTCTGCTTTGGTGGTTATCAGTAGGGAGGTCAGACGTGTGAAAACTTCCTTCCTCACTTTCCTGGATCACCTCCTGCCCTTTCGCAGGCTGAAACGTGTGACAGGCTGGACCTCCCTTCTACCAGCAAAGGTTGGGCTTCGGGGAAAGTGCAGAGAGAGAGGAGAGAGAGAGAGAGAGAGAGAGAGAGAGAGAGAGAGAGAGAGAGAGAAGCCCACAGCCCACAATTCCCTTCCCTCCTGCCTTCCAGCAGAGCCATATTCTAACTCAAGGTGGCCACAGCCAAGATGTTGCAGACTTTCTCTGTGGGAGGAGAGAATCTGGTAGCCTCTCCTTACAGGGAGAACACTAGGGACCCCACACTTAGATAAGAACGTGGGAAAGGGTAAAAAGAAATGAAAGGAACAGTAATACTTGTAATGAAGACAGCATAAGAAGTATAAGTGGAATCCAAGACTGCATAGTTATGGATTGGGACAAATAAATAGAACAACTCACATCAGGACAGTTGACAAAAGTCCACACAGGGGTGGCTAGAGGCTTTATGTGGTGCTCTGAGCAGGACTGGGGGGTGTTGAAAAAATGAGTGATACATGGACCTCTTCCAGTAGTGAGACACTATAGTGAACTGGAGGGGATATCTGCAACCTAGCAAAGAAGTGGATACCACAGGAAAGGGTTCGGTAACCCTGGGGGATCCCCTAAATCAACACTACCTTCAGAAAAGCAAAGGGCAAACTCTAGGAACCCAACAATGATGGCTCCCCCTTGCCAAACCTGCAGTTGACATCACAGAGATCTATTCACATCAAAACCCATTTACTGGATCCTAGATAATCGAACTACTTAAAAATGAATTTGAAGGCAGAGAGAAGGACCTTTACCAAGAATCCTCTGACTCCAAAAACAAACTCCTGAACTTCTTTTTCCCAGAAGCAGCTTCCTAGGTCACTTGGGGGAAGAGGTGGGAGAGGGGTATGAGCGTCCTCTAGTCGTCATAGGAGGCTCTCAGCCCACATAACAGCCCTGAGGGACCAATTTTATCTTTCCTCAGTGAGCACTGTGGGAGCTCGGAAGTATACCTCGCCCTGGGGAAATACTGAAGCCATGGGATGCTGTTAGCAGAGTGGAGAGGAAGCAACCTTAAAGGAGACAAAGACTAGACAGCGTGCCATCCGTGTGGTACCTTCATCTAGATTCATCTAGCATATTATATCAAAAGGCATTTATAAAACTTACATAGTAAAATGGGAAGATCACTGAACATATTGGGGAGTGGGGTTGTTTTCAGGTACACTTGTGAGTCTATGTATGCACATGTATATGTGTGTGTGCTCGCGTGCCTGCATCTGTATGTGTATGTGGGTGTGTGTGGGTGTGTGCATGGGTGTATGTGTGGGGGTGGTATTTTCAGACGCCAGAGGCCAACATCATCTGGCTACTTCCTCATCTGGTCTACATCTTTTTTTTTTTTTTTTGAGACAGAGTCTCTCACGGACCCTGAATAGCACTGATTTAACTAGACTGGCTAGCCAGCAAGCACCAGGAATCCTGTGACCTCCTCCTCCTTGGCATTGAGATTAAAGGAATGCCACCACATGCCATAGACAGTTTTGTTTGTTTCACGTGGGCACTAGGACTGAACTTGGGTCTTCCCACTGGCATAGCAAGCAACTTTTACTTATAGAGTCATACCTGCAGTCCCGGAACCTACCTTTTAAAGAGTAACAAATGCCAAGAAATATTTCAGACCCTCTGTGTGATTCCTCTACCTAGGACTATTTGACCAATTCTCCTAATTTTCTTTTCATGGTTTTTTTTTCCCCTTGTCACTCAGATCTCTTATTCAGTCAAACAGACTGAGGTCTCAGAGAGTAGGGTATGCCTTTTGGGACATCAGCGTAGACATGCCTGCTTTGTCCTTCTTGCTATTGTCCAGACTACTTCGGGTGGTGAGTCGGATACTTTCCACTTCAGCTCGAGCCCCACCTGTACACAACAGAGAACAGCACTGATGGTTTCACCCAGCAATTTTCTCTATAAGGATGCTCATAGATAAGGGAAGAATGATCTATCTTCTGAATTCTGTGTATTCTGAGGAAACTTGGAGGCTGTTTATCACTACCACTGTGTCATTAGGGGGATTGGAGTGAGCTGAGGTCTACCTGTGGCAGAAAAACTGCCCCTTGCAGCAAGAAGCCATCAATCTACTTTATCTGCTGTAAGGTGGTTGTGTCAGCAAGTTTCTGACTGGAGACAGGAGCTATAGCCAACCACCAGAGCAGATACGATGGTTGGTGTAGAGGAGGGGGCTTCCAGGAGACTCAGAGCATCAGTAATCCAGACAATCTCAGACCTAGGGATCCCAATCTGTATGTGTTAGAATGGGTGCACATAGGATTCAGACCAGAGAAATGGGAGGGAAGGACGTTGATTTAGGACCTGGGTCCTTTTGTCATCTTTCAGGATCTGCAATAGGCCCCAGCTTCACTAAAGAAGCTCACAGAGACTTCAAGGACCCAAACCAGACAACAGGTTGGCTTCCTCTAGCATTTAAAGACCCCCAATCCCCCGATGAGATGGCAGTAACTTCCAAAGTCTAGTGGGAGGTTGAAGTGGGTCTTCTAACCTGACAGGCAGAAGTCTACAGATGGGGATCAGGCAAGAACAGAGATTAATTCATTCTCTCTAGAAAGTGATCAGTTTCTAGAAGCTTGTAGTAGTGGGAGATGAAGGGAAGGAGAAAGGCAATGCCTAGCAATGAAAGCTGAGCAGTTGAGAAGCCGACCTCCAAGGTGTCCCTACATTAAAGGAACACTGCAGAAGGAGAGTGTGGCTGTGTGCCAGGAGAGATTGAGAACGGGGCTTTGCAACCAGAGGTCTCTAGAGCACACAGCGGGTGCACGGGCGCCTACTTGACAAACCAGGCAAGGGTACTGTGGCACCTCCTGACCTCTGGGTTCTAGATCCTTCTCCTACCACCTGTGTGTCTCAAGCATACTGCCAATGTGGCTTAAGCACAAAGGAGGAATGAACCAGACAACTTGGGGTGCTTTATGCGATTCAGTTGTAGTAAGTCTCTTGACCAGACTTAGGGAGAGTGAAAAGAAACAGCTTGCCTCTGCATCTGTACGCGCTTGCCTCTGCATCTGTACGCGCTTGCCTCTGCATCTGTACGCTTGCCTCGCTTGCTTCTCTCTGAGAAGAGGTTTGAACTCTTACATCCGCATTCTCACATCTGTCTCTTTTCCTAACTCCCTAACCCACCCATAAGGTAAAGTACAGGAAGAGAATCCAGTTGGGCCCAACCTTTAGTGTGCATCATCTACCCAATCAGACACAGCTAGGAGGCAGTTCCTGCGTGACATGACCATTGCTTGGAGGAATTCAGTATAAAGACATGTGTTTCTCAGTGTGACATGCATACAAATCACCTGGCTATCTTGTTTCAGTGCAAAACCTGATTACATCTAGGATGGAGCCAGAAAGAATACATTTTAATCAGCATCCAGTTGACACTCCTGCTGTTGCTCTATAAATCACACGTAGCAAAGTCATACGGGATGAGCTGGCACACTTCCCAGACCTGATAAGTTTTTTTTTTCCTGTGCCAAATGTAACAGATGCCATTTTGTACCCTTCTTCTGCCTCCTGGAAACTTGTCAGTTCTTTTAATCAAAACTATGAAATATTTGTAAATTTTTTTTCTTCAGGAAGGCACATTGTATACTTAAATAAATATCGAGTGGGATGGTTTTAGTTATTCTAGTAAGTAAAAAAAAAAAAAGCATGTTTATGACAGAACAGACAGACGTTACACCCACTGTCCTGCAATATTACAGTTAAAAGTACAAGCTTACAGGGAGTCTGGGGACCCACGGATTCAGACTGCAATGCTGGGTCATTGCTAGATGTACCTACCATGGGCTGAATGGACTCAAAGTGGAGTGAAGTTTGTTAGTCACTGTGGCACTGCTGTGACAAATACCTAACGTGAACAACTTAAGGGGAAACGGGTTTGCTGGGTTCTCAGACTGGGGAACCAGCCTATCCTGGCCTTGAGGTCACGGTAATGAGAGTGTGAGGCAGTTGCTTGCGTAGCGTCTGAAGTCAGGAAGCAAAAAGCAAGGAATACAGCTGCTCGGCCCACTCTCTTCTCTGTCACCAGTGCAGAACGGCCATTCCCCAGAACTGTGCTGCCTACAGTTGCAATGGGTCTTTTCACCTCAAGTCACCTAGCGGACTTCCTCACAAATGTGCCAGAAATCTGGATTTAGGGTGATTCTCAATCCTGTCTTGTTGACCAGGTAAACCAGCACAGAGGATGATCAAAGAGACCTGTCCATATCCTACGTGAAATCACGTAGGTATTCATGTTATATTAAGCCTTTGCACTTAAAATTACATTTGGGTGAGTGTGATATCAGCTGATGTATTGTTTCCTAAGAAACGCTACCGCATTCTGTGAACAGAGGGGTCCACACAGGAGTTAGGATGGGCCCTGTAGGATGCCCGGATTCTCCACCTTGATGGAAGGCTGGCACGATGCCCTTGTTATTCAATTTACTTTAAAGTCTGCAAACGTCGTTTTGAGTCCAATTTAAATAAGTTGGCCAGGCATTGAAGTTCCCTAAGTGGGAAACCCTGTCTAATGTGAGCCGTTCAGTGAAATTCTTCCCGGCTCTTCTTCAGGCACTCCTCTAACTCTCCTTAAACCCGTGCTTCTCTGTAGGCGTGCAGAGCTTCCCTGACTACTAAAGATAAAAAGGTATTGATCTTTTATAGCAACACCCAGAATCCATTTCCAAATGTCACAGGATGTTGCCTTATATGTAGCCAGTGGTGTGAAAAATCTTGGAAAGGGGTGGTTGCTGCCAGGGGAGACTCAATGTTTACTCGGGTTTCTTCATTTCCCATATGTGAGTGCTTACTCGCCAAGCCAGGAGCACTTAGTCCCACCGACAGTAACCTCTTAAGAAACAGATTTCCTCTCTGCACGGCAAACCCGCAGAAGCAGAGACAAAGCAAATCAGTTTGGTCCATCTTTCTTTGAACCAGATGCTCCTAACAGTGGGCATTGGGCAATTCTTTCATCCACCTAAGGCCAGCCGGAATGGGGGAGAGAGGAATGCTTTGAATAAGAACACAATTGCAGGAAGACTGTTCATCATCTAGGGCTGTTGATAACACGGCCAGCTTGAGTTGAGAATGACGCATATCAGGTCCCTGACGAAGACATCAAAGCTATTTATTACAGGACCTGGAAGTAAATTGGAGTCTCCTAATTTAAAAAAGAAAAAAACAAAAAGCAAAAACACCCTACAGTAATGTCATTCAGAAGGCAGCACATGCAGGCTGACTTTGAACTTACTAGCTCATAGCTCGGGTCTCTGTTAATACTGAAAAGGATTTTCATCTAATCTAAGAGATGTGGACATTTGCATTTTGAGCAGTTAGTCATACCTAGTTGCTGAAATTGATTGACAAATGCTAGTATTAATTTTCCAATTAAAAAGACCAACCTGAGGACCAGCAATGTCCACATTTGAGTACATGGTGGGTCTTATACAAATTTATTCTAGATATTTCCATATGTATTACACATGTGTATAGTATTCATATAGAAAGCCAGACGATGATTTATAAGAGGAAAGAGGAAAGGATTCCATACTATGGTTATAAATCTGTATTCTGGAGTTGCTGGATGAAAATGGTCCCTGTGAGGGTACACTGAGATTAGGTGCCTGGTGTCCACACAGAGTTGAGAGTCTCACCTTTCTATGACCCTACCTGCCTGTCCTCAACCTAATATATTCACATGGAGAGACAGACAGGCAGGCAGGCAGGCAGGCACACAGACAGACAGGCAGACACAGACAGGCAGACACAGACACAGACACAGACACAGACACAGACACAGACACAGACACAGACACAGACACAGACACAGACACAGACACAGACACAGACACAGACACAG
>NC_034610.1:44101163-44130519 GCF_900095145.1 Mus pahari | reverse complement strand
CAGGCACAAACTCCACACACAGGCACAGGCACAGGCACA
The DNA here is from genome assembly GCF_900095145.1 of Mus pahari. Lineage (NCBI taxonomy): Eukaryota > Metazoa > Chordata > Mammalia > Rodentia > Muridae > Mus > Mus pahari. Next base: position 44,130,480 of record NC_034610.1, on the reverse strand, counting down.
GGCACAGGCACAAACTCCACACACAGGCACAAACTCCACACACAGGCACAGGCACAGGCACAAACTCCACACACAGGCACAAACTCCACACACAGGCACAGGCACAGGCACAAACTCCACACACAGGCACAGGCACAGGCACAGGGACAAACTCCACACACAGGCACAGGCACAGGCACAGGCACAGGCACAGGCACAGGCACAGGCACAGGCACAAACTCCACACATAGGCACAGGCACAGGCACAGGCACAGCCTCAGGCACAGGCACAGGCACAGGCACAGGCACAGCCTCAGCCTCAGCCTCAGGCACAGGCACAGGCACAGGCACAGGCACAGGCACAGGCACAGACACAGACACAGACACAGACACAGAGAGACAAAGAGACAGAGACAGATAAAACAGATGTAAGGGGAAATCACACAAAGGTTACAGAGGAAGGAGAATAGAAGGAACTTTGTTCCACTGTTAGTAACATCTTTCAAAACAGACTCCCTTCAGGGAATTTTCTAGACATTACCAAGGTCTCAGGTGTGCTGGAATGAAATTAACCTCTTCCTTTCACAACTTAACCCTTTTGCTGCTAAGTAAGGAAAATCCCCACTGGGAATAATCAAAGCTTTCTAAGTAACCATTTCCCCTACAGTCTAACTGTTTCTTGGTACCATCTGCCTCTTTCCTTAAGCTGGGGAGACTGAAGGAAACTTTCTGAGGCAGATGAGAGATGAATGGAGTTTTCTGGACTGTCCATAGCTGTGGCTTCTCCAGGTGTTCAAAGTTTTCTACCATTTTTTCTACATAAATCTAAAGTCAATGGGCAGGAACTTAGAAAAATTGAGTAACTCATTATAGATATAGATATAGATAGATATAGATATAGATTAGATAGATAGGTAGGATAAGATAAATATATGTATATTATGTATATATTCATATACAAAATCTTAAAAGCAAGTGGTATCATTGGAACCCCAGAATATTTTTTAAATTTTCCTATTTTTAATTCTTATTGGAAATAGATGTTTTTCATACAATATATTTTTATTATGGCTTCTCTTTCCCCTTCTCAGACCCTTGCCATCTCCGCCATGACCCAAATCTATACCCTTTTTTGCTCTCTCTCATTAGAAAATAAACAAGCATCTAAAATAATAATAAGAGTAGTAGAAGAATACGTTAAAATGAGGTAAACTACAGCAGACAAGCCAGAATAATACAAAACAGGTAAACAAACAAACAAACAAAAGAGCCAAATAAAAAACACAAGAAACACCTATAGACACTAAGACACAAAATCCTATAAAAACACAAAACTGGAAACCATAGTATATAAGCAAAAGATATGCTTTTTTTTTTTTTAATGTGCAGACAAAACAATATGGGGGCTCCAAAATACCACTGAGTTGGTTTTGTGTTGGCCATATGTGTTGAGCATGGCGCCTGCCCTTAAGCAGTTTGTATACCCAAATGAGACACCATCAAAGAAAACTAACTTTTCATTTATGAATGGTTCTCAGTCACAAATAGCTTCTTGGTTGGATATGGTGTCTTGTATCCACTTCTTCTGTCAGTGCTAGTACTCCATCTGACCTAGGTCTGTGAAGGCCCGGTATATACTGCCACGGTCTCTATGAGTTCTCACGTCAGTCCAGTTGTGTCTCGAAGGCCTTGTTTTCTTGGTATTTTCTTTTTTTTCTTTTCTTTTCTTTTCTTTTTTTTTTTTTTTTGGTTTTTCGAGACAGGATTTCTCTGTATAGTTCTGGCTGTCCTGAAACTCACTTTGTAGACCAGGCTGGCCTCGAACTCAGAAATCCACCTGCCTCTGCCTCCCGAGTGCTGGGATTAAAGGCGTGCACCACCACGCCCAGGTTTTCTTGGTATTTTCTAACCCCACTGGTTCTTACCATCTTTCTTTCACCTCTTCAGGGTCCCTTGAGCCCTGAGGGGAGAGATTTGACATAGACATCCCATTTAGGCTTATGTGTTCCCAGGTCTCTCACTCTCTCCATGATGCCTGGCTGTGGGTCTCTGTATTTGTATCTGTATTTCTATCTACTGCAGAGGAAGTTTCCCTGATGACGGCTGAGCAAGGCACTGATCTATGCGTCTAGCAGAATGCCATTAGGAGTCATTTTACTGCTATGTTCCTTTAGCAGAACAGTAGGACTTGGTATTCCCCTAGGTCTGCAGCCTACCTAGTCTCAGGTTCTTGACTACCTAAGCAGTGAGAGGCATGAATTCCATCTCATGGGGTGGGTCTGAAATCCAATCAGTTAGTCGTGGGTTGCTCCCATAGGCATGGAGTCGCTATCACACTCATGTATCTTAGAGGTAGGTCGCTGCTGTAGGTAGAAGGGCTTGTAGCTGAGTTGGTGCTTATCTTTCTCCTTTGGCGGCATGCAAAAGTCCCTTTTAGTACCATGAGTCCTAGTCAGTATAGGTGAAGGCTCTAGGTAGGCCCCAGCTTGACTTCTCCAGGTTCAGTGAGTCGTGCGGGTGTTGTCTTCGACAATGGGGCCTCACCATCAGTCTGTGGAGAGCAACCAGTAGCCTTGGCAATAGCTGGGGTTGTTTGGGGGGGGGGGGTGCGGAAATCCCACAAGCTTTGATCCCATGCAGCGACACATCTTGTATACACTTAAGGGTGACAGACACTCATAGTTGAGACTATTTGAAAGTATTTCTCTCCCTTGGGAGAAGCTTGAATATAGAAACGTAGAGAAGCTGCCCTTTGGCTGGCTCACGCGCCTGTGAATTCCAAACATCTCTTCTTGAACCTTCCTTGGTGCATGGGCAAGGATTCAACTCTGAGAAATCCGAGCTTTGATCGTCCACAGTGGCAGCGTAAGGGGCCTCGGAGTCCTAAAGGACATGGATTTTTGTCTCTAGATCTCTTCTAGCAAGGTGTTTGTGACACCCGTTGCTGGGGCACCCAGCACTATTCTCCTCTCCTTCCCATCCCACTGCTAATAAAGCTCCTGAGATCTAATTACAGTCACTATGGAGGAGACACTCCAGCCCTGGATTTTACAGAAGGGTGCTCCTGCTCCTTGCAACCAAAGCTGCATTCACATCCCGGAATCTGTAGAGAGCACAAACCTGCCTTCTTGCTGTTGTTGTTGTTGTTGTTGTTGTTGTTGTTGTTGTTGTTGTTTAAAGCATATTTGGGGGCAGCTCATTGGTGACAGGTCTGTACAATCTTGTTCACTCTTTGAGATTCCAGTAACTGGGGAGGTGCCACGCTCCTCTTAGCCCTCTCTTCACAACGAATTGTGTTAACTAAGTCGTCTGAACAAACAGAAGTGTTCCTCTTGAATGCTGTGAAGCAGATCTATAAGTAGAACATATTACTATTATATTATTTATTCAAGGGAAATCATACAGAAAATGCAACCGCCACTGAATTAAGCTGGCTTTACAGAAAATGAACAGTAAAGATACTCGGTCTGTCTTTGCTTGCACAACTGGAGGAGAATCCTAACCAGGAAGTTAAATTATGCCTGTGCTTCCTCTGCGGTGTCCTGACTTGGTTCATGTGTAGACACTAAGTCGGGGCCCAGACGGTACCACCATCCGCCAGGTCTGAGAAATGCAGATATAAAGAAAAGAGAAAGAAACTGGCTCTTCAGTTACTTGGTTTTCCTAAATCTCCTTCTTGCAAAGAAGCTGTCTTAGTGCCTTCCTCGTGTTTTCACAAATGTTTGAAGAGATAGATATATATATATCAGAATTATCACAAAGAGCCCTGTATTTCATATGATCTTTGTGTGCCAAGGAAGTATTTACATGCATATATGTTTTCTTTCATAGAAGGCTATTACAAAGAAAATTAGTTGTGAATGGTTCATTTATATGTTTCCTTCCAATCTACTCCAGACCATGAATGTCATGATGTTGGTGACCCATTGGAGAAGAGACTAAATTCCCCACTGTGGGGCCAGCTCTGTGCTAGGCATAATAAGGAAAGACAAGATGCTTAAAAACCTGCCCTAGGATAGAACTGTGCTGATCCTTCGAAGTCACTGGTCTCTATCGCTTAAGGAAGGTATGGAGGGCATATCTCAAATTATATCTGAATCTACAATAAAGTATATTTACAACAAACTGAGACGTTCCCTGACAGAAAGGTGATCCTCAACTGTGACAGATCTTGCTACAATCGATGACACAGTCTGAGAGCAGACCCCAAAGAACAGAATGTAGCCCTTTCTAGATGATTCCACTTGGAATTTCCAAGCTCGGATGTACGAAAGATAGAATTCCAAGCGATTCCTTTGGGCAATGGCCATACCTTAATGGCCAAGCTGTTCGAATTGAGTGCAAGAACTCTAGAGTGTGTTGAGTGGCAGTGTTCCCCCTGGTCCCTAGCCTCTGGCTTGGGAGAGAAGTGACAAGTCTCCTGGCTTTGGTGGCTAGGGGATTTCCTGCAGAGTTAATATTAGATTCAGTCGCCGCCGTCATGTGCATCCCATTTGTGACTGCTGTATCAAATGGAGGCCACCTGACCTGTCTTCTCTCCTTCATGACTCCCTAGATAGTGGCAATTATTGTGCACAGGACAGATCCCATTTAGCACGAGATGCTTGTTCCAAAAGTATAACACTGCTTACACCTTTCCCTCCCAAGAACACAAAAATCCTTTCTCCAGGGCAACCGTCTTCTTGTTTTGATTCCCTAATAAGTACTCAAGAGGACAAACATTTGCTGAGCAGAAAGCACAAATAAAGACCTGCAATAAATATCAGTATGTGTATGTAGTCACTACAAATGTATATGATACATAGACATAGTTTCACAAATATGTCTAGCATGTAATAGCATATATATGTGTGTATATATATGAGTATATATAATAGTTACATACATATTTGAGTTACTACAACGAAACAGCTTAGGTAATTTATAAATAGAAAAAAATTTATTTGCCCTAGCATGCTGAAGATCTGATTTCAAAGTCAGTTCCGTTTGTCGTAGACCTCTCTTGACAGCAAGAGCGGGGCTTGCATAGCAGAGCAACTTCCTCACAACATGAACCAGGAACACAATCTAGATTAGCATCTCTGATGCTCCCTAATGACCCAAGGACCTCCCACGAAGTCCTACCTCCCAAAACTCCAGAGCACCTCCCAATACCGACAACCAAAATATCAGGCCACCAGCCTGGCCACGTGGGTCACTCCTTACCTAGAAAGTAGGAGGAATATGTATACACCACGCATGTCCAAAAAAAACAAAACAAAACAAAACAAAAAACAAAAAACAAAAAAACGGTGAGATGAAAGAAAGCTCTACAGGTCAAAGCTGCCCGACGTCCCTTCTTGCTCCATTGTTTTTCCATGAAGTTTCGGGGTTGGTCTAAATGCATATCATTTTAGTCTCTCTGGGTCTCTGTCATAAAATACCGCAGAGGGAATGATGTCACTGAATTTTCCCACTCAGCTCAGAAGGCTGGACGTTTGAGATCTGGATACCAGGAAGACAGGGTTCTGGTGAGGGAGCCCTTTCTCTTTGTAGGTGGCTAACTTCTCACTGTATGTAAAGAGGGGTATAGCTGGTTTCTCTTCCCATAAAGACAATTTCAACATAAGAACCCCACTTTCATAACCTGCCTAACCCAAAAGCTGTATCTCCAACTACCATCACATTGTGAGTCAGGATCCCTGTTGCAGGAAATATTAAAAAGGTCAACCCGCCATCTCTCCTGCCCCACCGGTCCGTGTTCCCGCTCTAGTTCCACAACTGGCGGGCCACAACACTGTGTCCCAACACTGTGTCACCACTGAGCTACTCTCTCCCAGCTAGCGAGTTCATCTCGCTTCCACGTAACGTCCCATACACCCCACGATCAGCCATCTGAACACCTAGGTACCCAGTAGAAACATGACTCTTAAAGCTTAATTATCCAATCAGATTTATATTACAATAAGATCACAATTTACAAGATGCCAATACAATAATTTCAGAGCCAATTGATAAGATAAAGCTTTAACCCAGTTGTTCTAACCTTGTGACGATCTTAGCTACTTGTGGCTGTTTAAAACCACGTGGGATGAGGATCATCTTCCTGTTCATCTGCCTCCATGTTGGCTTCTCTCTCCTTCTCCCCTCCTGCTGCCTCTCTATCTCTCTTTGTCCCCCAAACTCCTAGCTCCGCCTCCCTTTTCCTGTCCAATCATAGGCCTGCCACTGCCCTGATGTGATTGGACAGAGAAAATCCTGCAACAGATCCCTATGTGGGGTTTGTACTGCACTCCCTAACTTAGATGTATCGCATTTGCGAAGCACAGAAGGCCGCAGGCAGTACTGTCATTGCAACGTTGTGTCCAGTCCAAGAGCTGTGTTTTTGTAGAAAAATGAGTAGCAGCGCTCTATCCAGAGGAAAAGAATCTGTCTGGGCAAAGTTCTACACGCTGTACACTGGAAGAACAAAAGCTGAAGGATCCTTATCCTCAGAGTGCCTTATCATATGAAAGAAGACAGCCCACTCGCTTTCCTGGCTCAAACTTGGAGCTTGTCACACAGAAGAAGAAAAAAAAAGGCTTCTGTTTAGTTCCAGAAGAAGGCAGAAGAGAATAGATTTGAGAATACTACAAAGAAGGATAGACCTGAGAGAAAAGCTGCCTGCGGAGGTAAAGTAGTCATTCTTAGCACTGGGTTCACGCAGGCCGGCAGCCATCTTTCAGAAATGGTTGGATTGGACAGAACTCGAGATAGATCTCTCCATGGTTTCTGCTCCTTTCGAGATATCATGCCTTGAGAATTCATGTGTAGTGACAGGATTTAAATGGCTTGTGTATGAGTAGGTTAGGAAAAACAAAAACAAAAAGGAAGGTTTTGAAGGCCAGGAACTTTGGGTTCGCTTCTACACCAGTGGTGAGGGTTTTAATATCCCACTTTATTATCCCAATAGATGATGAGATAGGGCCTTCAACACCACGATAGTGGCATCTTGCTGACCTCACGATGAACTTAGACGTGAAGAAATAGAAGTTGTTCTTTCAAGAAAGCCATCGGACAGACGACAGTGACTATAGTTAATAATATTATGCTTGAAACTTGCCCAAAGCAGATTTTAATTGTTCATACCCCAAATAAATCTGTGAGATGACATGGCAATTAGCTTGTTTTAACATTTCACAATACATGCATATTTGAAGCTTCATGGTTTATGCCACAAATGGATTTCTACCTGTCAAAATGTTTTAAAAGAAAGAAATCATACCAAAACTAAAATGCATGTGCACTCCTGCACACACACATGCACACACACGCACACACTCGTGCTCACACACACACACACACATATATACGCACACACACAAAGGAGTTCATTCAGTGTTGGTCAACTACTGGGCTGTGGTTGATATACCTAGAGACCCTCCATTGTAGAAAACTGAGTTTCCCTTTCACAGCGGGTATTATTTGAAAATAGGCTCTTGGTTAGGTGTGGGTCTCTGTGCCCACTTCCCCTTCTCCACTCTGGGATGGTAGTTGGTTTGAACTTGTGAAAGTCATGTGCATGCTTTAATAGTCTGCGTTCAGATGTGGATCTGCCCTGATGTATATAGATCTGGCATTTCTTTTTTAATTGGGTTTGTTTAGTTTGACCATTGTTTTTGTTTAATGGGCTTTTTAGTGAAAAAGAAAAAAAAACATAAAAGTTGGTGGGTAGGTGGAGAGGAACGGGGAGGATCTAGGGGAAGGGAAAGAATACAATCAAAATATATGAAAAAATTTAATTAAAAAATTTAAAGGTAGACACTGGATGGTGGAAGGGAGAGAGAGAGAGAGAGAGAGAGAGAGAGAGAGAGAGAGAGAGAGAGTTATTTACTCTTCCTTGTCTTTATTTCCTACTCCCTACTCCCTATACTTGTGTCTACAATGCAGCCCAACTGTCCTCAAGTGACTACCTCCTGCTTGCTGATGCCCTAAATCAGTTCAGAAAAGAGCCTTTCACAATTAGACAAATATCAGTTTGCTAGTAACAAGTTACCAGTATACCAATAATACGACGAGGTAACGCTTTCTAGGAGTACTTTGTGTGCCTTGTGGTCCTACACAAGAAGTTACTTCATTAGTGTGATTACAGAGGCAAGGCGGGTAGTGGGCGGTTCCAGATGAAAGTAATTAAGGTAAAAGAAATAAGAGGCTGTGAACTCCCAGGACTATAGTCATGCTTCGGCTCTTCCTTCAACATACGTACAGGCTCGGGGAGCATTTTTAATGGTAGATACTCCCCTGTGGCTACACAGTCAAAGTGCTCTGTTGCATGTAATTCTTGTTAGTTGTTACTTAATCAACAGTAAACCTTCCTTACCAAAGACTGTGTTAGCCAAGGCATCACTCCAATCAGGCCACCTTCATCGTTATGTTTCCATTTCTTCCCACAAGATTAACAACAGGACTTTTACTCTAGGGCCCTTTTAGAGTCAATCAGCATCATATTCTGTTTGGGATAACAATGCTGTTTCACGTTAGGTTTCAAATGCGTGACATTGATTTGCATTTATAGATGATTATTTGGTTTATGATCTTAAGGTATGACTCATGTCTGACGTGCCTGGGATGTGGTCACAGGCAGCGAGCTTCTAATAACTCGGATGATAACACAATAAGCTTTGTCCAGACTGCAAGAGAACTGGGGTCCAGTGATCAGCTTTCTTTTTGCTTAATTTTCCTCCATCGCTAGAGTTTGTGGTTAGGTTATAATCAGCATAAACGAAAGCAAATGAAGGAAAACATGACTCAAAAGTACGTGCTCATGTTCCATCCATAGATATTAAAATATTATTTTCCAGTGTTAGCTCATGGAAGGAACGTGCTTAAACTTCAAGATACAAATTACATCCAAGTGCGTTGTACACATGTAAGTAGCGATTTCTAGGACGTGTGAGCATTAGTTCTCAAGGTGCCATCACGTGTGTACACTCATGACTCTCTACGGTGAAGTAGGCATGGAGTCGTCGTTGCTTTATTCACTTGGCTAGAGAAAAATTACTCCAGGAAAATTCAGTGACTTTTGTGACGAAACTAATTAGCAAGCCAAATATTCCTGTCACCGTGTTAAGTTGACTCTTCCATCTTAATTGTGAGCTTGATCAAGCCAGATAAACCTCAGTAGATAACAAAAAAGAGGGAGAGAACTCTCTGGTGGGTGTATCACTTAATTGGAATGATGTTAATTGTGCTGGTCTGATAGGAGTTCTGAAAAGTCCAGTCTTGGCCAACATAGCATATCGCAGCAGACCAAGGTGTGGGGCTCTGTCGTCTTTCAGGGGAGATTGTCTTCTTGCTCCTAAATAAAGTCGTTTTCGGTCCTAGCCAACACACAATGTCACCTAGGGGAGGTTCCAAGAATTTCAGTATTCCTTTCTCTTACCCTACCCCAAAGAAATCTTATCTGGGGCACATGCATTGCCAGTTTTGAAAGGTCCAGAGCTAAGCTCCATTGACTGTGCTGAAAGAAGTGCAAGGGCAAGACTTATAGAATTTGGCCCAGAAATATTTTTTTTTTCTTCTTCAAACCAGATTTTTTCAAAAAGAGTGTATCTGTTGAAAGCCTTAGCTATTTCTATGTGGAGGCCTTGTATAATTTCAAAGCAAGCCAGAGAACAGTTGCGTCTAGCAAGAGCGTTCCTGTGGGATATTATTAAAGGGGTTTCGGTTAACTGATGGGCTGAATTAATAGTGAATATTAAGGCAGACTTGACCTCAGAAGCTGGGCACATTAACAAAGTGACCAATGTGGGGCTACAAACCTCGAATTCACTTCAAGTTTCCTATCTCTCAGAAGACAAGGACTCGTGGACATAAACGAGACACTTTCTTCCTTTACTGGTTAGGAGTGAATGGACTGGCCCCTGTCAAAACTTAGATCTGTCCAGAGAGATGTAAGAGAGGTATAATTATCTGGGGTAAGCAAAAACATAAACACCAGGCTGAAAAACAGATTCTAGAAATCTAAGGAGGACCAGGTTCTGTCCTTAAAGTACCCCATCCCTGAATAATCCCCTACAGAGGACACCCTTGAAATTACATCAACACCTAAAGTTGCCTCTTCTTGTATTGGCCCTTTGGAGGGGACTGTGGACAAAGAGAACATTTAGTGCAATACCACAGAGATCCTGTCCTGTTAGTCCTGTTGAGGAAACACTTAATCATAAATGACTCCATTAAAGTGTGTAAGTTATTGAAACTAATATAAAAGTGAGAGCATGCACACATCCGAGTCATATTTCTAGAGTGGAAAAGAGGATGGCATTCCTTAACAAGGCTTGAATTGCCCAAATTTAATCAGAAGTTTCCATTTCAACCAAGATCCGCTTGATCTCATTCTACTATGAGTAAGGAAATATCTAATAATTAACCAATCTTTCACGGTAAAGCACGTGAACAAATGAATTTGTACTCAGAAAACCTTTAAAGCGTACAAAGCCAACCGAGTTGTCTCTGAGTTAAGAAGTCAAGAATGCAGTTGAACCCGTAATACACTCAAAATTTCAACTGGAAGAGAGCTGTCGGACTCAAGAGCTTACCGTTACCATGCTAGAAGAGTTGGCAGACCTTATGTAATTGATTATATTTAACCAGCCTGTGCTGAGGGTCCATACTAGGCTTACCTGGATGTTTACCTATGTACCATGTGTGTACAGTACCCACATTGGTCAGAAAGGGTTGTCAATTACCCTGCTAACTGGAGTTACAGATGGATGTGAGGCTCCATGTGGGTTCTGGGAAGGAAATCTGTGTCCTCTAAAAGCAGACAGTGCTCTTAACCAACGAACCACCCCTCTAATCCCAAAAGTTCGTTTTCTTTAAGAATCTATAATTTTCAGACATGTAGCCAGCCAAGGCTACCTAGTGAAACCCTATGTCCAAAGAAAATCTGTAATATAGATTTTAATCCCAGGTGTGGGAATATGGGGCTGCTTTGTAGCTGCTGACTATGATTTGCCTCATGCTCTAGCAACGGTGTGGCTTTGCCAGCTGCAGATAGTTTCTGCAATGGTGTGATATTTGGAATTCTGGGAACTCTTCGGGGGGGGGGGTATATAAATGCTAGGGCCCCAAGAGGTCGGGTTGGTGGTTGGAGGGTTGGTTGTGGCTTGTTAATAGTCATGCTCAAAAAAGAAACAAGAAAAAAAAAATAGATCCAAGGATCTTTATGTCTCGCTCCCCTCTATACTTTTTTCTCTCCTACCTAGTGATAGGGGATGAAACCAGGGAGGGGGTATAAAGAATGGGAAAAAGAAAAACCCACAAAGTAGCTTAGACTGGCTACAAAACTGTTTTTCAATTAATCGTTAACATCCTTAGTATCTCAGTTTTCTTCAAATACAGAAAAACACAAACACATAAAGAGAAGGATTTTCTTTTAATACATTCCCCCCCCCCAAGATAGAGCAAACCTTATTTAATTACTCATGGCTAAGGTGAAATCTCTACTTGATGATCTATCTGCTCATATACGGGAGCCTCATAAAGAGGTTAAAAGCCCACAGTGTCAAACTGACCAAAAGAAATAAATACACTGATAATCACAGCATAGAATTTTCTTATTTCACGGCTTTATATTTTGGCATGATTATTGGCCCATTTGCATGGCTTTCAAGCAAGCAAAACTCTACCTAGTTACCCTAGGTCTTCTCCAGAGACCACACACCCCTGAGTGAACCAAATGTGAGCATTCAGAGTAGATTACAGTAAATACCTGTTTCAGGTTCCCACGGCTAAGGAGCAGCTATCTCTGCTTACAGTACAAGTGTGCTGTGAAAACTGGTGACATTAAAATTGGATTGTAGTCCAGTGGAAATCTGGTATGAGGTTTGAATTCTTCAGTGTGGTAAGGAGGCTGAGGACATACTTCAGAAGTAGCGCCAGTCACCACTCACTTCCAACGTGGATGTCAGAGACACTTTGGCTTGTAGTGGTTATGGTGTCTGGGTTATTTATTTATTTATTTATTTATTATTTGGTGTTTTAACTACCACGGAAACATCTCAAGTAGCTTGTTCTTGTGATTTAAATTTTTCTCCTTCTGGAATTCCGCTACTAGAAATGTTCTCCCCCTCCCCAAAATAATCTACAAAGAAGAAAGCTCTCTGTTCAGAGATGTGTTGGCAGCAGTATCTGTAAGACTGAAACGTTTAAATAGCAATCTGTATGCCTAAGAATAGTGACAAGAGAAGTTCAATTTCCGTGAAAGCATATGTTGAATCCTCACAGAGTCATTAAACACTGTATTTGCAAAAAAAAGTTTTAATGGGAAAAGAGAAGGGCTTTCCTTTCTGAGCAGAGTGTAAACAGAGCAGAAATGGTATAACCGATAAAACATCAACTATGTGACATATGCTCACAGACAATACTTGGTGGATAAGGAAATGTTCATGCTTGTCAGTGGGTGGGCAGGGAGGAGTATATGGGATTTTCTTCTCTGTTTGTCTTCTCATTCTCCATTTGGCAGAGGAACAGTTATTATATTTTATCACACACACACACACACACACACGCGTGCGCACAAGGCAGTAGGGGATACTAGACGTGTTTGAAACCTTATGTTCAAAGCTCTTCTACATATTGTACTATAAATGTTATCATATTAGGTAATTATCAAAATGTGATAATTTTATCCCTTAAGATTTCTAGAATTAACTGATTTTTCAATTGCCTTTTAATGGGCAAATCTCTGTACAATTATATAGCTTAATTATTCAGAGGAGGAAAGAGAAAACTTCGCAGCATTTCCCAGTCAGCCTGCCTGCGCCCATCTGCACAGTAAAGTGGCTGGAGAGGGGGTTGCCACGCTTTCTACTACAGTTAGAGCCATGACCACCGTGGAGGAAACTGGGTAGACTGGTGTAGCACCATACCTCTCAGTTCTTATATACCAAACGAGAGAGAGAGAGAGAGAGAGAGAGAGAGAGAGAGAAGCAAATCGCTAATTTTACAAACTGGGTTTCAGTTTACTTAAGGGTCATGAGTTATTTTCCCACCTTGGCTTCAAATTAACTACCATTATTTAAAAAAAAGACCTACAGTGACATCCAAATAGTATGATTCTGACTCCTTGTTCCCTGACTGAAATGGGGAAAGAAGGAAGGCAGAGAAGGAAGGGAGAGGGAAAGAAGAGGGGGAGAGAATGGAAGAAAGGGAGGAGGGGAAGAAAGGGGGAGAGAGAAAAATCACCTCTAGGGAGATGAGGAAATTACATTTTCCTGTAAGTTGAGGAATAGCGAACAGACTGGTGACAGTCACCTTTTCACTGCACAGATCCCTGAAGCGAGAAAAAGTGAGATCTCAGATCTGGAAGGATCAAAGAAGACTTGGCTTTCGTTTGTCTACCTGGCTTGAGAAGGGCACAGATATCGTCTATCCCAAGAGACTTCTGAGAACATGCAGAACCCAGCTCCTAAATTATGAAATCTTGCTTTGTCCTTGGCAGTGAACACTGAAGCCAGCTACACAGGAGTTCAGAACTTTCAACCCACAGGGCAGGCTCAGCCTTGAACCCACTGCCGTTCCTAGGCCCTGACCTTCTTCCTATTCACATTCTAGCTTTTTTTCCCCCCCTCTCTTATCTTCTAGAAGAAACACCCCAGGTTTGGCAGAGGCTTTGATGAAGGTGCTAAGATGTAGAGTCATGTAGAAACTCAATCAGAAATCAAGAGCATGGGGCTGAGAACTGAGTATCTGCAGTCTAGAAGCCCAGAACCTAACAACGGGGGACAAGGGCGGGGCAGAAAAGCAGATCTGGGAAAGGAGCCCAACTCCAGCCTGCAGGGGCTGCGGATAGTGCTTCTGTTCTCATCGCCATCGTTTTTCATTTCATCGACATTCATTTACCCAGGAACCCGGCCATTCCGGAATCCCGACCCGCGGGTCATTCCCGGGATCACATGACCAAGACACTTAGCTTGTAGTTCCCATTTGACTCGTACCCAGACCTCATCATCACAGGGCAAGATTGCTTCATACAGTTTCTTAGTTTCTCAGGTGGTGGGTAGAGGTTCATCGTGGTAGTCATACTTCAGTCCTTCACAGCAGAACTGAAAGTAAACTTTGCCAGCAACTTCAGTCTACCCTCGGATCCCTTGAAAACTCAGCGTTCTGTGGGACCCACCACTCAGCTCACCTCCCTTCTCAAGTGAATCTGAGCCATGGAGTGTCTTTCTTCTCAGACAAACACTGTCTTGAGGTCACCATGAACCCATCTGTCATTCTTCACTTGAAACGTTACAAGATCGATTGACTCATACAAACCAAACATATAAAAATTATAACTTTCATTTCGCAATACATGTTTTATCATAGCTGTTGCTCAGGCAACCTGACTTGAGAACCTTTTGCTACATCTCATCCTCTCTGTGTTCATATACAGAATATGGCCTTTTTTAGTAAGATTCCAATAGTTGAGCTAAACTTACCTGTTTTGAGCAAGCAGAGGTCAGTATTAGGAAGGGCAAGAATGGGGTAGTCACTCTACTGCGCAGAACTGCCATCTAACCGGTAGTCTCAGCTATGGTTCCAGTGGCTGGAACAGGCTGGAACAGTACCAGTGAACATCTGTTGTCCGATTTTCACTTAGAAACAAAGTTTCAGAGAGTAGGTCTAATTGAATCTTGGAGTTAGACTTTGGGAGAAATGACAGTGTTTAAGAATGTAACTGAACTCTTGCTTGGATGAAAACAAGGGGTCTTGTTTTAGGTAGGCCTACCTCATGAACATGCATTTCCAACTTGAGAATGCATTTATGACAATTATAAAGAAAAAGATAGCCCAATACACCCTTGAGCAAGTTCTCTGACTTCTTAGTCTTCTTCCCCTTTCTCAACTCCTCCCTCTCCAATGAGTCTTCCCTCCCCAGTAACAGTCTCCCCACCCTAGTGACAGTCCCCCCACCCCAGTGACAATCCTCCCTCCCAGTGACAGTCCTCCCTCCCAGTGACAGTCCTCCATCCCCAGTTACAGTCTTCCCTCCCCAGTGACAGTCCTCCTTCTCCCCAGTGACAGTCCTCCCTCCCTAGTGACAGTCCTCCCTCCCCAGTGACAGTCTTCCTCCTCCCCAGTGACAATCCTCTCTCCCCAGTCCTCTACCCTTGCTCCATATCATTATCACTATCTGGCCTCCACAGTCAGCAAAATGAGACTTAGTGTTCACTTTTCATGATCATCCTTCCTGGAGATGTCCCCCTTTATATAGTATAGCCGCCACACTGAATTTTAGTTCCTGTTTCTTAACAACGATGTCTAGCTAGCAGGGGCGGGGAAAGATTCTTTGGGAGACTGACGAGCTAACTTAGCATGGAGCGCTCAAGGCAGAGCACGGGGAGTGCGTGCTTATCCTACTGACTGATTCATTTTATTAATATGTCTGCTCACAAGTGTAGTCTGCAGGGTGTTGTGCTGGTTTCTTGCGTTTCTGTTTGTGTGTTTCTGTCAACTCGATACAATTGGAGATATCTGGGAAGAGGGGACCTGAGTTGAGACCTGTGGGGCGAGGCTGTGTGGGGCATTGTGTTGATTGGTGGTTGATGTGGGTGGAGCCGGCGCAATGTGGGTGGTGCTAGCCCTGAGTAGGTGGTCCTAAAGTAAGAAAGCAAGCTGAGCAAACCCTGAGCAAGAATCCAGTAAGCAGCACTCCTTCCTGCTCTCTGCATTCCTCCACCGCCATGATCCTCTCCTAAGGTCTCTGCCTGGACTTCCCTTCGTGATGTTCTACGGTATCACTGTAAGCTGGAACAAACTCTTTCCTCCCCAAGCTGCTTTTGGATATGTTGTTTTATCACAGCAATGGAAAACTAACTAGGACAAATACCAAAATAGCTAATGCCCAAGTTCATTATACAAATGATGTAGTGTTTTCTAAATTACATATAGCAGTAAATACATGTAAAACCTATGGAGATAATTGTTATTTTGCACTATTGGGGGAATAAAGACCAGAAAAGGTCTGCGCATGTTCAGTTCAGAGATTTTTTTTTTTTTAACGCTTTCAATCTGCAGTTGGTAGAGATCCAAAGATATGAAGGCAGCAAATACAGAGAGCCAATTAGGGTTTCAAAACCATGGTATGTAAAGGAGAATCAGAAACGTGTGTTCCCCCAGCTGAACTGAGAAACTTTCAAACTGGGGGGTGTTGAGAGGACGAGACTGGGTTCTAAAATCCAGCAAGCTTCATTGAACTCTGACCTCAGTTTTCTCTCTGCAAAATGGGGATCCTAATAACAATTTCTGTAACGAATTTAAATGATGAATATTGCAGTTACTCTAACAATTTACACTGTATAACAAATGGTTTGTTTCTAATCCTTTTCAAAAAAAGAAAGAAATGTGCATCAAATATTTCTTTTATCTTTTGGGAGCTCTTGTAATCAACTTAGAGTGATACTTGGGTCTTTAGCACCTTACTGGGGAAATGTTAAGGTCTATGTAGAAAGGTTTAGATATAAGATATGATAGATGTCCCTTTGCCTGAAGAGAGTCTTCTAAAATCCTATGTATTAGTAGTTACCTTATGGACACTTATAGCAAGTTGACACCCACATTCTGTCATGAACTTTTTCTGTAGTGATTTTTCACTGGAGGGGGCAGAATTAGCCCCATTTTACAGTTAGAAAAATGGAGACATGAAGCATTCAAGGACTTCTTCCAATATAGTCAAAGAAGAAGACAAAAGCTAATGGCTTACAGATGAGGGCTATTTTTCAAAGCAGCAGCACAAATCATGTTATCTTTGATGTAACATGTGTAGACCGAACACAAATGTTTGCCTTTGAGAATTACAATAGTCAGAGTGGAAAAAAACAAAACAAAACTCTTTCATCTTTTTATTCTAAAATTCCAGCATGTATGTAGTCACTCCTCTAAGAGAAGCCAAGGTATTTTTTATAAACAACAAATTTGACTATAAATTATGCAATATGTTAAATTAAAATTTCCTTGTAATAAATCTTAATGGTTTCTTCCTCTTTTCATCGGTTCTTTTATGGGAGGAAAACGAGGTAATTAGGGCAAGACTAAGGTCTTGCATCCCAAATTCTGGTGACCAGAGAGCTGGGGGTTTTGTTTTGTGGTAGTGTTATTGATAATTTTTGTTGGGTTTTTTTGTTGGTTTGTTTTGTTTTCAATTGAGAGGTGCCATAGCCATTATCACCCAGTGAGTCCTACCTACCAAGCCCTTAGGTGGTCCTCAGCCTGGAAGTGGACAAGTGTCCTTCTAAGTGACACAGATGACTGCCATATATGTGAGAAGCCATCACACTCAGTCCTAGAAACCAGGATGTGAGTCTTGGACAAGATGAGTCCACATCGTCCCAGAACATTAGAACACAAGTAGGAATCAGTTTGATTAGGGGGGAAAAGTCTTCCACAAAGAAGCTCTGATTCTTCTAAAGCTACAGAGAGTTAGAACTCAAATCCACTGAGATAGTCTTAAGGTAGAATAAGGGTAACTAACTCTCCAGAATCTTCCTTGCAGCCTGTGTGAACACATTGAATTTATTAGAACTCAGTAGGCTAGGATGAATAGATGTGACCGTCTCTAGCTGCTGCTGTACCTTGCTAGCTGTGAGCCAATAAAGCCTTCAGCTGAGGGCAGAGGCTTTGAAAATTCTTCTGAAATGACAGGTTTGCTCTGAGCTCTTCCTCTTGCTCCAACTGGCAAGCCCAAGGCCTCTATGTTTGACATCGAATTGCACAAGCTCGTTCATTTCATTCATGTCTTGCCCAAACTCATTCTTTTAGGATTCAGAGGAATTTGTTGCTCACAGCTGAGAAATGTACAATCTATCCTCCGTGCTCCTTATCCGGTTAGTTTTTTTAAAGACATTTATTAAATCCATTTTTCTGATTTTAGAAGAACTGTGCTTGTTTGGTTTTTTTTGTTTGAGTGGTTTTTGTTTTTTTTTTTTTTTTAGAAAACTTTGAATAGTATGGGAAAAATAATATAATTACTTAAAACAACTATTGCCAATATTAACTTGCACAAAGTATGAACATTATATTCTAAGCTTTTCAATGAGATTATTTCCTAACAAATATTTAATCCCTATCAGTACGTCTCTTGTTTTGATGTATACATTTATACATAGAATACATATGGCATTTGTTTTCAAATGGGTTTTAATTGCATGATTTATTAGTACAGTGCTAGGATGTTTTCGCAGGTTTTTTCATAGAGTCATACCTAGTATGTATCTTCTTTGCAAATCATGTGCCTGTTGTGCTTCAGCAAGCTCTGGACTCACACAGCCCTCAATTCATTAGTTGTTAACACCAGTCTGACATGGCAGAGGTGGCAGAGATTGTTGTCCCAGCATTGCAGATGGAGCATCAGAAGCAAACAGTGGTCGCAGATGGCACTAGGCATGGCTAGAGAAAAGCAGGTAAAATCAAAGCTAAGCTCTGGGGACTCGCATCTGCAGGCAGCCTTAGCTCTCTGAAATAATAACATGGAAAACACGTCGGCCCTCTGATATTTTTCCACGAATTAAGAACTAAGCCTGACCTTGAGGAGTCCACGTGGACATCCGTGGAGAGCTCACACCAGTTGCACGTGAGGAGTAGCTGCCAGAATCCTGCCTGAACACTTAAAACCCCGAATTAGAGCCACAAGGAGTCCGGAGAAGATGGGGATGCATGTGGATTCTGGCATTAAAACATGCATGTGTGTGCATGCTGCAAACACAGAAACACTTAAAGAATTTTAAGATCAAAAGTAGCACCAGAGCCGATGTCATTGTGTCTGTGTGGCGATCTTTTCTTGGGCACACTTCTGCTTAGCTAGCTGCTGGTAAATTCTTTTTCCTGAGTCAATCCTGCTGGGAGCCAGCAAACCACCACAGACGTCAGCAGATCTCTCAGCTTCAGGATACAGATTCTATCCCTGCAGGGGTCAGGGGGAGTTTTATTTTTGCTTGTGCAGGCTTACACCATTGTCTACATAACCCTTGCTTTTCTTTGAAGTGTGAGCTATCGAAAGCTAGATAAAGCGGATGGGGCCGTTTTCTGATTCAAGGTGACAGAGCAGACCCATGTGATAGTGGTTTTTAAAGATGGAAATAGAATTATGAAATAGAATTATGAAATCTGCTAAATCTCGTTTGCACCTCCCTTTGGAAAGGTGGAGCCCAAAAAGAAATTTTTTCAGGTACCTCTTCTCAGGAAGTAAAATTGAGAATAACAGATAGGTGGTAACGTTGCCCACATAGCACAAATGAAGTTAGCAAGGGGAAGAGGAGATGGCCGACTGAGGAAACGTGACAATGGGTGACAGAGACTGCATCCCTTGCATTTAGATAAACACTGTTATTCCTGTGGCCAGATAAATATACAATCTTGCTTCCCAGAATCTTTCAATTCCCGGTATAATTCTTGAAAATAAAGTTGTCAACCAGGTCTTAGGCACTTTCATTTGTCTGAATAGTTCAAATTACCTAAGGGAAATTTTCTAAACCAAACAACGGTCCCCAAGGCAAAGACAGCTCCAGTGGGTATGTGGCAAAGATGGCCTCAGTGTGTATGTGGCCCAAGCAAAGCAATTTGGTTTTAACTCATATGAGGGTCTGGGGAAATGTGTTTTATAGAATAAAATTAATTTGATATACATGTTTTGTTATATAGAATAAAATTAATTTGATATACATGTTTTGTTATATAGAATAAAATTAATTTGATATACATGTTTTGTTATATAGAATAAAATTAATTTGGTATACATGTTTTGAACATAGAAAAATGGTGGTTTACATGTGACTATTTTAACTCTCTTAAAGAAAAACATGATACATGACCTACTTGCAAACAAACAAAAAAATGAGTTCAGTTATTAGCATCAGGGATACAACTTCCTCTCACAGAGTTAAGTCTCCATTATACTATATTTGTTCCACTTGTCTCATCCCTTCCCCTGGCATGTAGAAAAGTGTACAACCATGTGTCTAAACTTTTCTTTTTCTTATCTATGCAATAAGGGAAACAGGTCTTGTTTCAAAAGATTGTTACGATTAAATGATGCTATCTGCGTAAAATGTCTAACAGTATCTGGGCCTGGCAGATCTCTGGATGGTCCCATTCTACCTTCTCTTTACTTTCTAAGGCACTTGAATAACATAAGGAGCTCACCAGGACAACTGTATAAAGTTCAACTGATAAGTGCAAAAAGCATCCATGTCTATAGGACCTACCATTCATTTATGAGTGGGAACTGTATACTTACCACATAATAGATGCTCAATAAATAAGACATATGACATCACACACCTCCCCTTCTCTCATAATAACTTGGAAGGTTATTTCTCTTCATTCTCATCTTTGAGTTGAAGAAATAAGACTTGGGAGGTAAAATTATTGCCCAGTGCCACACAACAGAACAGAGATAGAATTTCACCTGAGTTCTGCTTCAGGGCCCCTGGGTTTGCCGCTAGAGTATGCCACACCTCTTATTGAGGTGTGGGACAGGCATGCCTTGGGCAAGTTCATTCATCCAGAACAGAACAAGGAAGGCAAAAATAAGCTTAAGGCATTCTGGGGGAGGGGGGGAGGCAAAGTGGCTTCTCTGTGTTCTAAAAGAACTTCCCTTCCATGCAGCAGTTACCTCTGAGCTAGATGTAATTGAGAACTAGTTCACTCTGCTTGTTTATGAGCCCTGCACTTCACAGATGCAGCTTGCCTCTCAGTACACACCCCGCCAAAGCCGTGCGACTGGAGAATGTGAC
The DNA here is from genome assembly GCF_900095145.1 of Mus pahari. NCBI lineage: Eukaryota > Metazoa > Chordata > Mammalia > Rodentia > Muridae > Mus > Mus pahari. The sequence continues at coordinate 44,109,766 of NC_034610.1, read as the reverse complement.
AGGTTGCTATAGCCAATCAGTGCACGTGACCTGGAAATCTGCCAAGGTTTTCAGTAGACTTCATAATGCCCAAAGGATCCTAGAGCCATTTTACAAAAGAGCAAGTTGCCTAAAACACCCAAGTATGCCCAGAAAGTAAAATCATTTGTAATAATCATAGACAATAAAATAAATTTTAAAAATGCACTTTTATACAAACTATATTTCTCCCCAATATTCTTTTCTCAAGTTCAGAAAGAATAAGGAAGTGCAAATAAAAAGAAAAACAACCACTTAGGAAGTTTCCCCGGCTCCCACTACTGCTGAAGGTTAAGATGCTACTGAATTCCCTGATGTTGCCCCCTGAAGGGTAACCATCTCGTCCTTAATCTCTGCCTTGCCAGACTTTTTTTCTATCTGTGTAACGACTTGCATCTGTTGATGGAGGTTATACTAAAGACAAGAGGGAGTGTCACTAAGCATACAGGCGAGTGTGCAAAGCCCTCCGATGAGCATAGGGAACCTGCTTGAGCAGCTTTAAGAAGGGGCTGGAAGTGTTTCACTTTACCATTAAAAGTTTCACCTAAATATGGCCCAGAAGGAAGTTAATGTAGTTTCTGAGAACAAAAATATATACATTCTTCTAAGCTTATACTTGTACTACAAGGTCCTATCTCAAAAGAGCATCATCAGCTTGAATGGGTTCTCTTTCAACATGCCTTTTGGGACATTAATTTCACAGCCCTGAGAAGTTACAGACTATGGTAGCAGTGGATAGAGCAGCCAGAACAAATTTTAGCAGTATTAAAGAGGTAATTGAGGATTTAATAGGTCCCAGGTGTCTTCTAACCTATGGCTCTGGCCTTCCATGCATCTTAGGACAAATCATTTGAATCCCACAGAAATCTTATGACAGCACCGTTGGCAGGGGGGAAAATGATGATTCAGCAGATCCAGCCCCAGTGCGAATCAGGAAGGAACATCCCCATGCCCAGAGATCTGTTCAGCACCTGGAAAGCTCACACAAAACTACACCTGGTAGATGAGTGATCTTCCTTTTAGATTCAACCTTGGGCTTTCCTTCTCCTAAGTACTCTTTTGTGTAGGTGTGGAAATGTCATCAGGCAGAGCAAGTGCATAATGGTTAAGCTCACAAGAAAGGAAAGTTGCCCTTCAGTATTGCAGGTAAAGTGGTACACGCCTACCATCCCAGCACTTGGGGGATAGAGCGGGGAAGATCACTGCTAAGTTCAAGACCATTCTGGGTTGCACATCAAGGCCCTGTTTCAAAACAAACACAATGGGACATGGTGATCCAGGTCTGTAATCACAGCACTTCTGAGGTAGAGACAGGAGGACAAGGACTTCAAGGTTATCTGTGTCTACGTAGCCAGTTCAAGGCAATCCTAGGCTGCATGAGACCCTATCTGAAGCAAAACAAAAGGAAGTCAGGAAAGAAGGAAGGAGGGAAAAAAATATAAATCTTCAACTACTTTAAATAAGTAAAACCAAGTTCTGATGTTTCTTTTTTGTTTATAATTGGATATTTTCTTTATTTACATTTCAAATGTTATCCCCTTTCCCAGTTTTCCCCCCTCCTGGAAACACTCCTATCCCATCCCCCCTCCCCCTGCTTCTATGAGGGTGTTCCCCCCTCACCCACCCACCCACTCCTGCCTCCCTGCCCTGGATTCTCCTACATCAAGCCTTTACAGAACCAAGGGCCTCTTCTCCCATTGATGCCTGACAAGGCCATCCTCTGCTAAATATAAATCTTCAACTACTTTAAAGAAGTACAACAAAATTCTGATGTTTCTTAAGATCTCTCTCTCTCTCTCTCTCTCTCTCTCTCTCTCTCTGTGTGTGTGTGTGTGTGTGTGTGTGTGTGTGTGTGTGTGTGTAAATCCCTATTTAGAGATATTTGGGTAGCTTTGCTTTATCGATCACCTAAATCTGGGTTTAGCCTATGAACTCACTGGGTTTTTTGTTTTGTTTTTTTGTTTGTTTTTTGTTTGTTTGTTTGTTTTGTGGCATTCAATTGTGATTGATTCCCATGCCTGGGTTTCCCTTCCACCCTTAAACCAGGAGATATGTCATAGACATCACCCAGGCACTCTCTACTTTTAGAGGGAAAAAAAATGTAATATCTGTTTTTATAAAATTCACAGTTCACAAGCATATTAAAAAGTGCACTCTTTGCAATAGGATCCTAGAAGTAAACATTACAGAAACTCAAAGCTTTGTTATTAAAACTGACCTCTGATTGAGATTAATATGTGATTCTCAGTGTACAAATGGCCCGACTAAGTAGAAATGATAAAGACAGGGACATTTAGCCAATTTTCTTCAGTAAATTACTGGGCATCTCAGAAGAGTTGCATTGCTTCATGGAAGACACTAATTCCCTGGAAATTAATGTCTTGGTCAGCTCACAAGTCATGAAACTAAGTAGCAAAGAAGTGGACTCCTTAGCAGAGCTAAAAACAAAAAGACAAACGAAGAGCCACCTACGGTTGAACTATATTTATTAAGGCTGGTTTTGACCTTCTAAATATCCAAATACACTTTTCAACATCTCTACCACGTGTATTATGAAATCTCTTGTCTGTGAACTTCATTAATTTGCCAATAATCATTTCGGGTGTTGTTCTCCGTTTTTAACCATGATCGGTTAGAGCTCTTGACTAGTGAGGCATAACTCTGTTACTTCACCAAGAGGATATAACATCAACGCATCTTTCCCCCATTGCTCTGCTAGAACCATGCGCTGTACTCTCTCACAGCTCTGATGAGGAATTTTTGTGCACAGGTCACTGTTTAAATTGATGTTTAGTCAGTGGGATCAAGAAGGAAATTCTAGACCAGTGGTTCTCAACCTGAGTCAGACCCCAAAGGGGTCCCCCATCAGATATCCTTTTTATCAGATATCTTGCATATCAGATACCCTGCATATCAGATATTTACATTAAGATTCATAACAGCAGTGAAATTACGGTTTTGGAGTAGCAACAAAATAATTTTACGGTGGGGGGGGCGGTCGCTGCAACATGAAGAACTGTATTGAAGGGTCACAGCATTGGGAAGGTTGAGAACCAGTACTCTAGCGATTCCTACTTAAGATTCTGTTCTGACTTTCAGCTGAGCTGGTAGAATTGAAGAAAAATAAAAGCTTAACATTTGTAGTGATGTACATAATCTTATCAAAGCATCTTATTTTGAACCCAGAGTTTTTACATTCTTATTTCTACTATCCTGTTGGATATGTATATATTTATGACTTTAAGTGTTTATATGTGCATATAAGCCACTTCACATATTGAAGAATTCATAATATTAAGTAGCCCTTGTATGTATTGAAAACTATTCTCATGGGCCTTGATCTCTTGCCATACTATCTCTCAAAAGAGAGAGACCACTGATCAAATTTTAGCCTCTATCCTCACAGAGAAGAAGGCCAAGTCCTGTGATAGCTGTTGTCTTGTCCAAGCTCATAGAGTCTTTACATATATGGTTTTTGTCCATATAATATTCTTCTACCATCCACATCTTCTTCAGATGGCCTCTAATAAGTACCATATTAAGGGCAAGAGAATCAGGCCTATCAAATGACTGTCTTTAAGGTCACTTCTCATCTCTGCTGTCCCTGACAACTCACAGCATAATTTCTTGTACTTCTTAACCTGTATATCAATGCACTCTAGCAATGGTGCTATGGTCTGCCTGTCCTTCCGTGAATATTTCTCTGAGTAGAAAGGGTTTGCTTCTCTGTTGCTGTGATGAACATCGTAACCAAAACAACAAGAGTAAGGAAAGGTTTTAGTTGGCTTACAGTTCCTCGTAGGGGGCTATCACTCAGGAAAGTCAAGGCAGGGACTGAAACAGAGACCATAGAGGAAAGTTATTTACTGGTGTTCTCTCCAGCTCACAATTGGCTAGATTTGGTATTCCCTTCAGGACTATCTTGCCAAGGGTGTTGCTGTCCATAGCATACTGGACCCTCCCACATAAATCATTTGTCAAGAAAATGCCCCTCAGACTTATTTGCCTACAGGCCAATTTGATGGTGGCATTTTCTCAGCTGAGGGTCTTTCTTCCCAATGATCCTGTGTTAAGTTGACAAAACAACAACAACAACAATAACAATAACAACCAACACAGGCGTTGTCTTCCAATCGCTATCCTTAGCATTTTCAGTACATACTTATACTTCTCAAGTGTTCATTTGGGCTGGGTGATTGGACTGAGCAAAATGTTTTGTTTCTTTTTAAGCACCACATTGGACAATCATTCCCTAATGAATCTAAGGACTGGCTTTTGTTTTGTATTCCTTACTCAGACTGCCTACTTGACACACACTGAGCTATCTGAAAGCCGTCCCAAACTTAAAACACACAGCCAAAATGTGTAAGTGGGTCTAAATACATTCCTTTGTTCTCACGGACCCATCCTCAAGATGATCTAGGCAACCTTCCTCCAGAACATTTTCCAAAACTTTGTTTTCCACCCATCTTGTCACTGCTGCCTGAAAGCTAAGCCATCTTTCTTTCCTTTTTTTTTTTTTTTTCCTGCTTTGAACTTTAATGGTCCCCTTGGTTAATTCCTACTTCTTCTCTGGCTCCTGCATAATCCAGTCTCCCAGAGCAACCAGGGTGGTCCTATGCAAGCTCTAGACCTCTCCACTCTTCTCCTGAAACCACTGAGGAAATCTAATAGACCATCATCACAGTCATACTTGGAATGACACCAGAAGTCAGTCTATGATCTACAGAGTCCAGTATTGTCTGCTGGGGCTTCATCTCATGCCACCCTCTCTTTTGATCACCAAGTCCCTGTTTCAGCCTGACTTCAGTTTTCAAAGAAACGTAGTTCTAACAGTAGGGTCTTTCCTCCCTCATTTATGCTCCTCTCCCAAGGACTCTGAAACCGCTTGCTTGGTATGAGTTTGTTTCTAATTAGCTGTTTGTTAGTACTGAACCTTGCTAAGCTTCCCTCGTGCCGCAATGAGAATCTCCCTGCTTCCCAAATTAGGAGTTGTGTTTTAGATGCCCATTGAGGTTAACCAAACAGGTATCCATCACACCAAGACAATGACTGGCTCCAGCTGATGGACATCAGAGCATCAAGACTGACAATGACAAGCTCATAGACATCTCATGACCCCAAACTTGAATCTTGTCCCTCTGAGCTGAGAAGAACCCTAACGAGAAGTCAATGGCTTAAGACCGTCCACTTTAAGTCTTTGATGTAACTGTGACCCCAAATATGTCACCACTCAACCACACACACACACACACACACACACACACACACACACACCCCTTAGCAATGTTTGTCCCCACTCTTGAATAGAGCAGTTGAAGATAGATAGTTCAGAGTGGTGCCACAGTGTAGCTGTGTGCTGGGATTAAAGGCGTGCGTGTCCCCACTCTTGAACAGAGCAGTTGAAGACAGATAGTTCAGAGTGGTGCCACAGTGTCGCTGTCCTCTGTTTCTGAGCAGCACCCTTCCTTCTCCATCCTGCTCTTTGACAGGAGGGAGGAAAGGCTATCTTGTTCTCTTTCAACACTAAGTTTCTCCAACCTTCTTTATTATCCAAATCAGCCAAAACCATTATAAGAGACTTCTGATTCTCTTATTATAGGAACTATCCCAAAGCAAAAAGGGAAGGAGAGGAGGAGGAAGGAAAGGAGGAGAAAGAAGAAGAGGAGGAGGAGGAAGAGGAAGAGGAAGGGAAGGAAAAAGGGAGAGAGAAACAGAGAGATTTAAAAAATTCTTTTACTTTTTTGTTCAGGTTACAAAAAAGAAAAAACTCATTTATGAAATTGTTACTTTAATACCCTTAATGATGTCTTCGGGCCTGAAAACGAGAGCTTCCCAGAGTGCTTCAGGAGTAGCCTTAAGGGGCTGGCTCATAGCAGACCACACCTCCTCATAACAGCCCTACATAATATAGTGATGCATACTTTGTGGAGAACTGGGAAATTGTACATTTTTAAACAACTGTCCTTTTGGAATAATTGCAAGCTAATAGATCCAGGGAGACGTTAGCTCTGCTTTCAGGGTCCACATCTATTTAGAATCCAGCAAAAAAATTAAAAAATAACATTTTAGCTCTTAGTTTATAGAACTGGATCTGGGGAAAGACCCTTATGATCAGAAACACATGTTAAAAGTTAGACCATGAGGGAAAGAGTTGGCAGTTGACCAATCACGAGGAAGAGGGCCTGAAGCGATCAAGGTCTCAGAGAATCTTTAAGTTCGTGGCCAGTCAGACAGTGGAACTGAGGGGAGTCAGTCAGTGAATCGTCGTCCCTGGAAAGCAGCAGACCTGAGCTACACCCCAGAAGCTGTTTTTAAAAATGGATATGGTTGTGTTCACCTGTAATCCCAGAGCTGAGCAGGACAGGCAGGCAAATCCCGGGAACTGGCTGGTCAACTAGCTTAGCCTAGTTAGAGAGTTCCAGGCCAATGAAGGACGGTCTCAAAAATCAAAAGGTGGGAAGTGTCTGAAGAATACCAAGTGTTGTCTTCCGACTTCCACATGACCATACACACATGTATCACATGCGCTCACACACACACACACACACACACACACACACACACACTACGAGGGGGGCGGTCATGGCTAGTGAAATTTTGCACTTTTTTTTTAATTCAGAAACCAGGATTATCTTGGGCTCATTATGTAACCGAGAATGACATCCAGTTCCTTATCCTTCTGCCTCTCCATGACAAATTTTAGGAGTACCGGTGCGCACCACCATCCTGGTTTAGGTGGTACTGGGGATCAAACCCAGGGCCTTGTGAGTGTTAGACAAGGGCTCTGTCACCGAGCTACATTCCCAGCCCCGCCCTTCTTTTGTCTCTTTCCTCTTTTATCTTTATCTTCTTTTTATCTCACAGCAAATCCACATCCTGTCCTTCGTCTGTTTCCCTTTGCGTTTGCCTCCCTTACTTTCTCCCCTCACATCGCGACTCTCACTCCTGCTGGTCCCGGCTTAGAGAGGGGAGAGTGCTGAGCTAGAAGAGATAACATGGAGATGACTGAAGGCCTACTCTGTGTTTGGCTTTATACCATCCATATACTTCCCATGTGCACCTTCATTTGATGTTATTTTGTTTGTTTGTTTTTGTTTTTGTTTTTCGAGACAGGGTTTCTCTGTGTAGCCCTGGCTGTCCTGGAACTCACTTTGTAGGCCAGGCTGGCCTTGAACTCAGAAATCCACCTGCCTCTGCCTCCCGAGTGCTGGGATTAAAGGCATTTAATATTCTTAATTACCATAAGAACAGAGCTTATCCACTGTGTTATGTGTGGTTTCGTTGCTGGAAATGGTCTTCAGAGGATGTATAGAAAACACCCCAAGAAACAACAACTGGAAAAGGTACACAAAAGTGGGGTATTTGACCAGCAGGTTAGAAAGAAGAAAAATGCAGCCACAGACTAGATTCCAAGGGAAGCCTCGAGCTGATTTTGTAAGCAAAATCTTATTTCGCACGTTTGAACTCTTCGGGGAAAAATGTGACTTTACCGACCATGTTAATGGGGGAAAGTTCTAACCCTTCAATAATTTCAAGAAAACCAAACTATGGCTGAGGTCAAAGGGAGTACTTGATTTTGCAACACCAAGTATCCCTTCTGAGGTTTCTCAAAAATGCTGTGGCTGTCCCACACAGAACTCTCTCCATACTTCTACCACAAACACAACAGCACTAATTCAGAGTACATTGTAATCTAGACCACTTTGGGGGCTGCTCCACAGCTGGTCTCAGGGGTTCAAATGCCTGCCCCCCTCAAATGTAAGAACCTAAAGATCAAATGCTCTTGAGTATTCTGTAACACCTTTGTTAAAGAAGGTGTGGGACAGAAGTGATGGGGAATTTATAGGATTATATTTGACAAGTTCATGTGTAGAAATAAGTGACTAGCCACGCCATGTAAAAAGTAAAGCCAAAGACTAACAGTCAGGAAGCAGATACCTGACCCACTGTTCTCCGGCTGCTTTTATGAACACACTTCTACAGGACCAACATCAGCTGGCAGCCAGATCTGAGTGGCCATGGACTGTGGTCCATGCAAAGAATGAGCCAAGGCATTTCCTTAACACTTGGAAACACTTAAGGCTCTTTTCCTTCCATTCCTGGCCAAGCTGGTTAGCAAACAGACACAGCTGGCACTGGGAAATGGTTTGCAGTTTTAGTCACTGGCTCCAAGAAGAAGATTATCTCTGTTCAGGATCTCCACAGATCCGTAAGCTCAGCTCACCAGCTCCAGATCATCGTCCTCTGATTCTTCCGACCGAAGACTGGAAGTCAGAAAGACCAGAGCTGTGCTGCAGATTACTTACCTGTCAGCAATCTCATAGTTCCAGGACACAGCCAGGGCAGTCAGTGACAGGAGCAGCGGCACGGTGTCACTGTCATAAGAATAAGGTCACCTTGGCCATTGCCTTCAACAAGAACGTGCTGGAGATGACTCAGCGTTCAAAGGCCACTGAGCATGACAACCTCAGTTTGATGCCCAAGTCCCATGAGAGTGAAGGAGAGAACCAACTCCAGCAGGTTGTTCTCTGACCTCCGTGCCAGCGCACGGGGACACACACACACACACACACACACACACA
>NC_034610.1:44036002-44101098 GCF_900095145.1 Mus pahari | reverse complement strand
CACACACACACACACACACACACACACACACACACACACACACACGCGCGCGCGCGCGCACACACACACACACTCGTAACTTTAAAAGGAAAGTGCCGAAGTAAGCCAGACAAGGTGCCTCATGCCTGTAATTCTGGTGCCTGGAGGGTGGAGGTGAGAAGATCAGCTACAAGGCCACCAGCCTTGGCTAAACGGCAAGTCACAAGCAAGATGAGGCCAAAACCCTGCTCCAAGAAACAAAAACAAGTGCTAAGGTGTCAGTGGGAAGCGAAGACAGGAAGACTCTGAGAGAAAGTGGTGCATTGCAAGACTCTGCCTCAAAATAAGAAAGACAATAATAAATAAAAAAAAAATTAAAGAAAGTTTTCCTCCTCAATGTAACCAGAGAGAAACAAAATTGTGCGTGGTTCACTCAGATATCTTAAAAAATTAGATGACTGCCTGATCTCCCTGCATAATGAGATGGCTTCTTCAAGGGATCCTAATGCTTGCTGGCTCTCTTTCTCTGTCACTCGCATAAGGACACAGAAGAAAGGTGTGCAAGCCAGAGTGCGCCCTAGCCAGAGCCAGGCCCTTCTGGTAACTCTGTAGCTGCTAAAATGTGAAAAATCAATTTCTGCTCTTTAAGCCCTCCAGCCTGTGGTGTTTTGGTACAACAACCCAAGACTGCCCATTGCATGATCGCACGGAAATAATTCTGTATTTCTAAATTCCCTTAAAACTGGGGCATCTTGTGACTCCTTTTTCTTTGCTCTGTGTGAATGAGAACTCCTCCTAAGCTACTAGTTTGTTAGGAACACAGTATCAACTCACTTAACAAACGCAACAAGAGTGATCTCCAAGCTTTAAAATCACTGGAGTTCAGCTTTAAGACCTCTACTAAATAAAACACTAAACATACAATTGTCCAAATCTGCATTCCTATGTATATATATACTCTCCTTTGATTTTTTGAGACAGGGTTTCTCTGTATAGCCCTGGCTGTCCTGGAACTCACTCTGTAGACCAGGCTGGCCTTGAACTCAGAAATTCACCTGCCTCTGCCTCCCGAGTGCTGGGATTAAAGGCATGCGCCATCACTGCCCAGCTATATAATCATTTTTTAATTTCAAAAATTTCAAAGATTTTTTTTTAATTGTGAAGTTTAGGAGAAAATTATAATGAAAAACCTGGTTATAATCATCATGATCAATAAAACTAATTATGACACATTTGTATGGTGGTGCTGTAGTTCCTTCTCTCTGCTAAATTCATTTTAAAAAAATAAGTTTAGGAACTAGGGCTGGGATGTAAGTTCATTAGTTCAATGCATGCCTACCATGCAGAAAGTCGCTTTGTTTAATACCCCATACCACGAAATCCAGACCTGATGGCATACACCTTTAGTCTTCGCACTCGGGACACATGAAAGGAAAACCAGAAGTTCAGAGTCATCCTTGTCTATATAAGTCCACCCTAGACTACATGAGAAAGAGAAGGAGGACATCAGGAACAGTGTCTTTGTATGCTGAACACTGTAGCATGAAGCAGATGCAATAATCACGCATGTCGAGGAACGGACTGAGGTAAAAATCTCATGTTACACAGTATAAACCAATCAAAAGTTCCTCTAGACTAATGTGAAATTCAGGAGAGGGCCCCAAAGGCAAATGAAGTTATGTTTACGATTAAATGAAATTAATCGGATGTCCCTCTTGATTTAAAGGAGTTAATTCTGAGATGTCATAAGGAAAATACTAGTTTTCTCTGGATGGGACACACGGCCAAGTCTTTCCTAACAATGAACACAGTGGGAGTAATAACAGATTAATCTCTTATTGCCATTGTAACAAATCACAACTTATCGGCTTAAAATACTTCAGATTTATTTTCTCATTGCTCTAGTGATCTGAGATCTAAAACCCAAGTTCTCTACACGTCTGAGCACCATTAGGGGGACTCTGATGGTGACTCCATTTTCTGGTCTTTTCCATCTTTTAGAGGCAGCCTGCAGCCTTGGCCATAGGCACTTTCCACTGGCCTGGCAAGCCCATACTGACTGGGGAATATTTCTCACAGTGCATCTCTCTGATTCTTTCCACCACAGTCATTGGCATAGAAAGTTCCCATCACTATACAGAGCCTGTCCAGAGTTCAGGATGGTCCAGGACTCTGTTACAATGCAGGCTTCTACCTTGACCTCCCCTCTGCCATACAATGAACGTATCATTGGGTCTGGAAATTAGGATGTAGACATCCTGAGAGTCCATCTTTCTGTCTTTCACAACCAATATCAGAATGCCTCTGGCATGCTTAGACAACAATACAGTTTCCATAGAAATTTCATGTATTTGATGAATGTTTGAGTGAGTCTGTAAGACCAGGTGAATAGGAGGCTATTTCTGAAATCATTAAATATCCCACAAAAGGATTTGAACGGTTTTGTAAGGAATGATTCTCTTCATATCAAAACAATATGAATGGTTGCCATCGAGTTTGTTTACATCACGATTTGAAAATGGCATGATTATAAGGTGCACCCAATGTACAATACATCCACTGGTAAAGGTAAACAAGACTCAACGGAAACCTTTCAGTAGCTATTGCAAGATTCAAACAGCACAGTGTAGCGGTAGTCCAATCAATTGTCTCCACGGAGTCTGAGAGTGGGGAAGGTGGAGCAGACAAGGCATTGCCAGATAGGCTTGCGGTTATGGGTTACTATCACATCACCCCACTCTTCCTCAGACTGAGGCACAAGTACGGAGGCCCCCAGGACATCCTGTCCCAAAATAAATAAAAAGTAAATGAAATCGAATGAAAGGTTAGACTTGCGGTCCTGACGTTGAGCCCTGATACTCTCGTGGAGACATGAAACATAAAGACAACAGGTCTACAGACACATACACATCACAGATCATGCTAATGGCAAGTTCAAAGGTCAGAAAACTAAGAATAGGAAGCTTTAGAGGATGTAGAAAGGATGTTGGAAGGATAACAGGACAAAGAGCAGGTAGATCTACAAGCCGAAATAACAAAATAGACCAGGATCAGTTAGCATCATATACTAGAGACCAAATGATGCCAGTCATCTTACCTCGAGGAATGAAATATCACTAGAGTTTGAAAGGAAAGGTGGGGGTAAGGAATCAGCAAGAATGACCTAGAAAATCTTTTGCCATAGGGTGCGGGGCTCTCTCGGTAAGTGTGGTGCTGTTATTTTTGTAGCAATACTATGTACTAGACAAACAAAGGACCTGGTAAGAAACCTCTTTATCACGTACACTGGACTGCTTGGGGCTATCTGTTCACCCCCTTTATTTTCACCTTCTGTTTTCAGCGGACAGCAACAGCCAGAACCATGTAAAATCACAAACATGATGTGCATTTACTGGGAATCTAGTATCTCTCAGCTTTCTCTTCCTTGTTTGTAGCCTCTCTTCTTGGGTGACAGGAAATATAGGTGTTTGTTACCAGAGCAAAGCACTCAGGCTTAGGGAGGGAAAAAAAAAAAGAAGAAGAAGAAGAAAGAAAGACAATGGAAAATAATACAGCAAAGCCATGTTTGCGATTTCTGACAGATGCTTTCATTTATCCTAAGCGTTCTTGTTTAGTTAACTATACAAATTTTTAATCATATAAATGTGGCAGTATTCTAGCCTCCTGTTCTTGATTATGCTTGTCTTCCAGCTGGTTTCACATGCCTCTGGCTCCTGGCACTGCATGCTCAGAAATACTACAGCTGGGGCTGCAGGAATTCCAGCCCATGCCTGCTAAAAAAGTGCAGCCTGCAGTGGAGTTTATTTTACTTATCTTTTGTGCCTTGTGTCGTGTTTTCCCAAAGCGGAACGAGAAGCAGCAGTCAGAACATGTCTCTTGAGTCAGCAGTACCACTGGCCACTCACTGGCTCTGGTGCCATGAATGTCTTTTTTCCCTCTCTATTTCTCTTTCCATCTTTATTTCTTTGTGGAGTCATCTGGTTACCACCCATTCATGCTCGGGATATTACAGTGGGAAAGATTATAAGGCTTTATCCAAAGACCACTTTGTGTAAATCTTTAGTAACTCACATGAAAGGACTGGTCTTGCATGACCAATGACGGAGTTCAGAGGCTCAGAACCTTGCTATATGCTAACCATGGCAAAAGTAAGATGGGCTCTCTAACCACACTAAGAAGTGTGAAGGAATGGAAGAAAATGCTTAAGCGAGCTGGGCAGTGGTGGCGCACGCCTTTAATCCCAGCACTCGGGAGGCAGAGGCAGGTGGATTTCTGAGTTTGAGGCCAGCCTGGTCTACAGAGTGAGTTCCAGGACAGCCAGGGCTATACAGAGAGACCCTGTCTCAAAAAAAACAGAAAGAAAGAAAGAAAGAAAGAAAGAAAGAAAGAAAGAAAGAAAGAAAGAAAGAAAGAAAGAAAGAAAGAAAGAAAGAAAGAAAGAAAGAACGTAAGCGAAAGAGGAATTGGAAAACCGACCTAAGTTTTGCTGTTCATTTGATGAGAACAGACTTTAAAAGAGAAAAAGAATGAAAACAGTGTTTGGTTATAAAGTTGAAGACCATCATGGATGCAGTGGTTGATATGTAACAGCCAACCTTTTCCTTAAAGCTCTGCCGTATGAGCAGCCATCACATGACCAAAGGGTGAAACAAAATTGAGAAACCAAGCTACAGTTTGATGCCATGAACAGCTCTGGATTCGGCCCTGGTTCTTGTGTTCATGGTTTCCAGTTGCTTGTTTCCCTTAAAAGTCAAGTCAGCATGACTTGAAAAATCCTAATCAGGCAGACAGAAAATACTGTCACATGGTAGTCCCCTAGCCTTTTACTCAGAATATGGTACTGGACCAACACTCTTGTCACAGTCAAGAAAAAAATTTGAAGATGTAAAGTTTGTTTCCTATCCTTACTTGGACCCTTCCAAATGAGAATCTGCATGTTGGGACTGGAGAAGGGTGGTGGGTAAGAGCACTTGTGTCAGAAGCATTTGGCCTCTAGCATTCACATAGACAGCTATGTGTGACCATGTCCACTCATGTAATCTCAGTATGAAAGGAGGAAGAAATAAGATACGTTGGGCTTGCTAGCCGGCCAGCCTTGATGTCGATTTAGTAAGAGCCTCTATCTTAAAGGAGTAAGCAGAGAGTGGTGAAGCAAAACATTGGAAGTCCTCATCTAACCTCCATACATGCCCATGTACACACATGCACACACATGCACACACATGTACACACTTGCACACCTGTGCACACACATGTGCATATCCATCCCCCCAAACACTCCCACACACATATATTTGCACACACACAGGGGTGTACACTCATACACATACTTGAACACAAAGAATGTGCATGTTGAAGGGCTCTTTGGTTGTCCATACACATATTAACATTTGAGGAGTGTTGCTCCAGAATTCACCAGAGACCCCCTTTTAGTATAGAAATCACTTGTTGATCATAACTAAGAGAGCTAGTAGATATAAGCAAGACCAGAAATGAAGGAGTCCTGGGAAGCAGGAGGACTGCCCTCCCCACACATGAACTAGATGAAACTTCCTTCTCCCAAGCTGACTTTGAACTCTACATACACAAATGAACATCAAAGGCAGAGATGGGTCCCGTTAGAAATCTTTGTCCTTTATTTTTTTTCTTTTTCTTTTGTTGTATTACTTGTACCAAAAAATGTTTCCACACATTACTAGTGGCCTTGTTTGTTTTTATCATTTAAAAAGGAAAACCCTTTGCCTTGCCATTTTCTGAAAGTTCTTTGAGGATAATATTCCCCTCCATGCTTCTTGAGATCTTCTAAACCCAACCTAATTCTTCACAGCATTCAGGAGACATGTATCATATTTATACAAAAACAAGAAGGCAGAAACCTATTTCAGACTTTTAAAACATTATACTTGGTTTTGCACAGTTTGCTTGTGTTAAAAACACAGATTAAAAGTAAAGCCATTAAGAGTAATTGAGATCCTAAAGCTGTTTAAAGAATAAAGACCCCAGACAAATATAACCTGGGGTTTTCCTGTTTGTCTGAGGAAATGGGACAGTGGGCATCCTGGAGACACATGCTCGGTAAGGGCATAGGACACAGAGCAGCACAATTCATGGCCATCAAACGCACCTGATAGTCACTGTAGATGAAAAGCAGCTCCCCATGGAGAGGTACTACACAGAAGATACAGCAGTAAATAACACACAAAGATCACACAGGCTGGAAGTCCAAACATAATTCATGAGTGTTGCACTTAAGAAGAACATTTGGCCTGTTGACCCACTTCTGTCCATACACACTGTCCTTGCCTCTCCAATGAGCACAGCGGTCATTTCTCACTTGATGCAGGTTTCCATATTTCAATCCCTTATTTTTTTCCCTATGGGCCACGCCCCAATAATATCTGTCCATTGCTGTCTTTAATTTTTTAGACTTGTATTCTTATGAAAAGGATGAACTTGCAAAGGGACCAATTTTAAGGAGAAATGTGTTGGGCTTTTTAGCTTTTTAATAGACCACTTAAAAAATATAGTTAAAATTTGAACTTAAATTGTCAGCTTTCTTTATTTGTTATTTTTGTTGTTGTCTTGACAGAGAGTCTCACTGACCTCAAAGTGTAATTCCCCTGCCTCAGCTTCCCAAATGCCAAGATTACAAATGTGAACCCCCACACCCAGCCAAGGATAATGTCTTAAATTTTTAAAACAATAATATTAAATTTTACAGCACATTTCCATTTTAAGCTATTTAAATTCTTAAAAGCTCGCTCTGTGATGGCTAAGGTGTTTACTGCTCTTTCGCCCGCTCACAGATAAGACATTAAATCTAAGGTCAAACTTAGTGGCGAGCACACTCTGAAACGCAGTTTCTGTGACCCTTAGATAAGTAGCCCTGGAGGCCCTTCACAGCGTCCGTTGTTGTACTTCTTGGTTTGGTCTCGGTTTTTTTTTTTTTCATAGAGATTTAAATATAAAAATTATGACAAGTATCTTCTCCCATCATTTATGGATTTTCAGAATCAAAAGTCCTGAAAAGGCCCCAGTCATGGAAGCCCTGGGTCTCAGGCCTGAGCACTGCTCCTGGCTGGATCAGTCGCTGCAGCAGCAGCAGCAGCAGCAGCAGCGGGGAAGACTCAGGGAAGAAAAGCAAGTCTTCCCGCTGCCTTGGCCTCCACCCTTGCTCCACTGGAGGCTCATTTGCTGTTGAAAATGTGTCATAGACAGTAAACTCAGCAATACCTAAGCTATCTAAAAGTCAAGAGAGGGCTGCTGTCTGCCAGAACCCTGCTATCCCCCCTCTACTGGGATCTTAGCAGCAGAGCCCAGCAGCTCCTAGTTCCTAAGACAGGGACCCAGGGACCCAGGGACCCAGGGGCAGCATAGCTTCACCTGACTGCAGAGTGAAGATGTGAGTAGAACTTAGGTACCTGTAAGTCAGCTAAACCCCTTCTGCTTCCTGTCCGTCCTCTCACCCCACCCACTCTCTGTCCATGTGACAGTGGAAAGCCATGCTGCCTTGTATGGTTGGTCTATAGCCCAATTCTTTCCCCTTACATACTGGCATAGTTCCTTGAGATTAGCTAAGGCCAGAGTTATTGCATTTCTATGTCTCTTGAAGGATACTGTAAATTGTTTGAGCTTCTTCTACTTGGGCTGTATTAAACAAAGTTAAAAGACCTGTGTTTCCCTCCTTGCTCATTCTGGATTGCATCTGAATTGCGATTGTGAAACCAGAGTGGCCAAAAGGTCGGGGACAGGGGTCAGAGGAAGCCTACACAATCATATTTGAGCTGAATTGATGAATTGAGGTGTGAAATACAACAGAACCCTCACGCATAGAAGATAATGAATGATGGCTAAGATGGTAAATTTCTTTCAGGATCGTCTCAGTGAGTTCACCACTAAAATGATGGATCTGCTAATAGACTGCATAAAAAAGAAAATGGCAACAAACATGCTCCTAAGTTTGCATAGAAAGAAGATTCTCTCTAGAATGTTAGATATGTTTAAATGGTTGGCTCCCATTTTTAAATTATATATAGCATAATATATAATAAAACATGCAGTCTACACAACATTCTCACAACCCTTAGAACATGAACTGTTAGTTCTTCACTTTAATTCAAGGATCAAATCAATAAATTTACTTTTGGAGTTATCAATTTCTTTTCTTTACATAAGCTGCAACCATACAGCAGTTTTTAAAATCAAATCCAATTCCCTTTGGAATAAGCTCTTCTTCCTTCCTTCTGTGTTTTTTTCTTTGCCTGTACGTGTATATGTGCACACATGTGTGTAGATGTGTAAGTGCATGTGTGTAGGTGTGTAAGTGCATGTGCATATGTGTAGATGTATGTGTATGCATGTGTGTAGATGTGTGCATGCATGTATGTAGATGTGTAAGTGCATATATATATATGTATATATGTGCATGCATGTGTGTAGATGTGTATGTGCATGTGTGTAGATGTGTACATGTATTATGTAGATGTGTAAGTTCATATGTGTATATGTGTATGTACATGTGTGTACATGTGTGTATGTATATATGTGTGTATGCATATGTATAGATGTGTAAGGACATATGTGTAGATGTGTGCATGCATGTATGCAGATGTGTAAGTGCATTTATATGTGTGTGTGCATGTGTATAGATGTGTAAGGGCATATGTGTAGATGTCTGCAAGCATGTATGTAGATGTGTAAGTGCATGTGTGTATATGTGTGCATGTGGGTGTAGATATGTACGTGCATACATGTAGATGAGTGCATTCATGAGCATAGATGTATGTGTGCATGTGTGTATGTGTATGCATACATGTATAGTGTAAGTGTCTCGGTATGTGGAGGTCAGAGGTCCATATCAGGTGTCTTCCTCTATCCCTTTTCTGCCTTGTTTTTTTTTGTTTTTGTTTTCGGTTTTTTTTTTTTTTTTTTTTTTTTTTTGAGATTGAGCCTGGAGCTCACCTTATTGGTTAGACTGGTTGCCCCAAGGCCTGCCTACTTCTGCTCAAGCTCAGGTTACAGATGTAGGCTTCCACAGCCAGCTTTGCCATGGGCAGTAGAGAGCCATGCAGCCTCATGCTTCCCCTGTAAGGACTTTACCCACCGAGCCAGTCTCCCCAGTGCTGGGACAGGCTGGCTGGATTTGGAGAGTTCACATCACACTTCATTCACACACAGAGTGAATCCTGTTTTTCTTTTACTGGAATGGAAGATGGGTTCAGAACTAGTCTATGTTGAAACCTCCTGTCCATACGTAGCACATTTATTTCTGATAGCAACATTTGTGGGAATTCTCTGACAGATGAAGACTTGCTTCACAAGGCTCATGAGTACAGAACACCTCATGTGTTTCCCCAAGTCAGGTGACCCAGATTTCTGGCTTCCATTTATATCTCAAGGTAAACGATGTTCACTGAGTGAAGGAAATCACAACTTCATAGGCACACTCTCCTAAGGTAACTATTTGAAAGACCAGAGACATCTCAGCCTGAGATTAGTTACAAAATGTGACAAAGCCACCTTTCAGAGAAACACTGTGGCTGTGAGCCTTTAGTCTGTCAGAGCAAGCACCTTGTCAGTTCTTACTGGTCTCAGGGCTGCTCTTGAGCCAAAAGTCTCCTGAGCCAAGCTTTCTCGCAAGATTTCCTGTACTTCCTGTCTCTGTGTGAGCCAGAAATACCCTTAGAACGACCTTTCTTGTGGTATTCTTGCACTTCTGCTCTGGGAGGAACATAATCCCATATTGGGGAAATTTTTTTAAATTAAGAAAACATTTTCAACACATAGACCTTCAAATGAAGTAGGTCCCCTTTAGGGATGAAAATTGGAAATGATGGTTGCTTGGCCTTAACGCATCTCATTCACTCATATTCAATAACCCAACATTCTGTAACTTCTCGGATTTCAGGAAATGTGTGGGACAGTATAGAAGATGCGGTAGAAATGTATATTCTTGGCTTTAAAAAAGTCATCTTGAAGAAACCTACAGGGAAGATTTGTGTTCTTAATCCATTAGCATCTGAGATATATCATAGCATACGTTTGTCATCTTTGTTCTTAACCCCATTTGTTTCAAGGGTCAGGATATCCTGATGTTAAGTACTCTTGCAAAATAACTGAGCAAAAATAAAAATAGTCAAACACTTAGGAAACCCTTCAAGTCAGGGAGGTTTGTGACTGAGGAGTGAGGTTAAAACACTATTTAGGAAGTATGGCTCAGAGTGTGACAGCCATCTAGATGTGCTTGTTAAATAGAAACCTCTGATTCCTGCGATGCTTGACGCCCTGAGTCTCGTGGAAGAGCTGTCAAACTGCAGACACATCCAATTGCTTTATAAATCCTTTTATCTCAACAGAGGGAGTTAAAGAAAGACATCTTTCAAAGTGGATCACTGATTTCTGCCTATTGGGTTGTATGAATATGCAGTTGTTTTAGAAAAGTTGTAATATTTTAATATAAAATTCTCAGAAAAGTAGTCACTCATATATCTACACACACACACACACACACACACACACACACACAGATAGATAGGTAGAGGGGGGGTATTGACCTTTTTCATCTACTAGGAAAGAAAGCAAGTTCACAATATACTTTTTTATCCATAAGAGAGGAGAAAAAATAATTCGTTATGGAAAGAACAAGCTTATTAACTAACCATAGTTTTAGAAGAGTAACAACAAAAATTGTGATGACCTTTACTGCTTTCAACTTTAAACACAGAGTACGGGAGGAGGGCAGAACGGTGAGAATAAAACAGCCCGCGATGGTCTTTCTCCTTGCCCCCAAATCTCCTCCATGCTCCCCTAAAGAAACATCAAAGGATCGTGTGATCAACCAGCCGTAGGAATGTAGAGCGGGAGCAACAGCTTGTACATCAGCAAAAATAAAGAGCCAAGCAAAACAAAGGCCTTGGCAACACAGAGACACTGAGCCCGCAGGAAGACCGGATTGTTACAATGTCTTTCGAGAAAACAGGGCCTTTCTGAGTGAATGTGCAAGTTCAAATTGTTCCTACAAACCCAATTTGCTGGCAAAAACACCAAGCCAATACCACCCCACTTTCCTTTATGTCCAAGGCCTTTCACATAAGCGACAGGGGGCATCTCTATTGCTGTGTTGGCTCTGACTTCCAGGGTCAGCGCCTTCATCTCTGAACCTCAGGAAACAAGAGGCCTGGCCCACAGTTGTCCTCAATTCTCCACTCTGGGGTGGGGACACAGTAGTCAGTGGCCCAGATATTAAGCCCACAGTGTGGTCTCTTTGAAAAGAACCAGCCACACTTTCTTTTTCAGGCCATTTATGACCCCCTACCAACACCCTTTTAAAATGATGACTGCCCTTTGAAAATGGGTTTTTAACTGTCCTGATCCACGTGTCCAAGCTAAACAGACACCCTGTGCATATGCAGAAGGACTTTGACACTTCCCTAATCCACTTCTTTCCAGTCAGCTTTGGAATGTGATTCAATGTTATTTCCTTCCAACTTGCAGGGCAGCTGAGGTTACAAAGGGATTTGACTAATGGACCAAAACCCGGTTAGTTTGCAGAGAACTTTGACAGTAAAGTGGGTGGGGTCTGGAAGGAAGAAGGAGAGTGTTTGAACTGTGGTCCTTGGGATCCAGCCACCCCCATCCTGTGCAGCACTGTGAACAGACAGGCAACCCCCCCCCCCCAGGCCCTCCAGAGAGAAGCTGCTGCGAGGCACTCCAGAGCTCAGCTTCCCGGGTTTGTTTTTTTTTTTTCTTGAAGTTCCTTGCGATTAGCAGGACCAGAGTCTGGGAAGCTTCTAGGCTTCCTGTGCTATAGACTGACCCCTTACCTGACACTTCCAGATAGATAACTAGCCTGTGAGGGGGGCCCTCTCAAAGAGTCACGCAAAGCGGGGGCCCCAAGTCTTTGCCTGAAGTCTTTCACGGCTAAGTCACTTGACAAACTTGACAAGCAGCAAAAAGAAAAAAGAAAAAAAGAAAAAAAAAAAAAAAAAAGCTCCCAGAAAACAAACCAAGAGGAAGAAGAGGGAAGGCGAAGGCTGAAGCCTCCTCCTCCATGGCTTTTCCCACTCCCGCTGTCGTTCCAGCTGTAGCCTGGGATTAATTAAGTGCTGTGAATTCAGTGCCTGGGAGAGAAGAGGAAAATGCACTGTATCTCTAAGGAAGGAAGGAGTCCAGAGACGGTTTCTCAGCAGTGAGGAACCTTAGGCGGTGCAGCGGTCTCATCTCGTCGCCAGTGTTTTGTGCAGGGGCTGGGAAAGCCAGAGAGGCTGTGCCAGGCTGGAGGAGGTTTGTCTTTCCAAGGCTGGAGAGGATTTCACGCGGGTTTGCCTGCAGCTGCCCGGGAAGAAATTCCCCTCTGGTGGCAGCAGCAGCAGCAGCAGCAGCAGGAACAGCAGCAGCAGCGACGACGGCGGCAGCCCTACCTCCTCTTCTGGGGAACAGGGCAGAATGCCTGTGCTAGAGCGGTACTTCCACTCTGCAGAACTAGGCAGGAGGTGGACGGCCCCAGAAGCAGTGCTACCCTCTTCCCTTGGCAGCAGGCCGGGGTGCCAGCAGGGGCCGCTACCCTGGGACTTGCCAGAGATGATCAGGATGGTAAAGCTGGTTTGGAAGTCCAAAAGTGAGCTACAGGCAACCAAACCGAGAGGCATTCTGGAAAATGAAGATGCTTCCCACAGCTTCCCAGGTAAACTGACTGTGGGGTGCAGAAGGTTACCCGGACAGGTCTCATCACTCTGGGTCCAGTACTCCGGTCCAGGAAGGGAGGCAAGCTGTGCGGACAGGGTTCAAGGGCTGACTTACGAATGTTTGTTCTGTTGTAAAAGCATCTCTGCGTTAAGCGTGATAGATGCAGAAGGAGTATTAGAATGGAAATCAACAAACTTAGAATAGGGGTCAGCTTGCTGCAGGCTTGCCCTGCGGACTTAACCGGGTCAAACCTTCTGAGATTCAGACCCCAACGTCAGAGAGTACAATCGGATTCTCTTTAATGTCCATCCTACTTCTAAGATTTCCTGTCCATGGTTAGCAGGGTCCCCAACAGAGTTCTCCCCTTAGCTTGCTATTTGCATGCCTTTAGGTAAATAAATAAATAAATAAATAAATAAATAAATAAATAAATAAATGTACCCTGCAGGCTTTCTCAATCCTTGCAAGTTACTCAGCTACTCTGCCTCAGTTTCCTCTTTGGCAAGCGATGAATAATGCCCCTACAGAGGCGAAGGAAGCTCAGGTCATCCACAAGTGTGGTGATGATGAGTCAGAAGGGCTTTTTCATGTCATAAGAATGTGCTGCTTGGGACGGGACAGTCAGTTGGATCTTTCCTGTGTGTCTAATGAGGAGGGGAGCCAAGATACCCTTGGGGGCTCTTAAACTGCAAATGCCACAACTAGTGGCTGGGTGCTCCCTTCCTCTGGGGAATCTGTTGGTGAGGGGAAAGCATGGAGAAGAAGTCATAGGAGTGTGTTTATGCCTTTTAAGTCCCGTCCATCCCTGTGCAGCAGAATCCTGACATGCCATCAGCAGTGAGCGATGGGACAGGCAGGAAGACAGACCAAATATCATCTCCCTTTTTCTTACGGAAATGGACTGAGAGTAAAAACTCCCCTGGTTTTGTTTTAGATAACTTATTGCAGAGAGGTTTGTCGTTTGTTTTCCATTAAGTTGCCAAATTGTTGATATTATTAACAAGTAATGCCGGGGGCGGGGGCGGGAGGGGGGGGAGTCTGAAAGGAAGAAAAGAAACTAATGCTCTTTAGTAAACCATGAGTATTCGGGCACTGAGGAAGGAGAAGTGAGGCAGTCAGCCTGAGGTTGTGTGGCATCTGCAAGTGGGAAACCAATGGAAGTGGGTCTTGGTCAGAAGAAATGAGGCCATGGGAAAGCCATTCGTATGTCATGAAGCAGGGCAAGGGAGACTGACCGAAGCCACCTAGGCAGGGGATGCAAGCAAGGCAGACGTCACAGCTGTGCTAACCCTTGCTTTGTGTCACGTCTGTGGGGGGAAAGGTGCGCATCAGTCTTTACATGTCTCGTGGACAGATGTCTGAGCCTGAGCCTCTCACACCTCCCCCACTGCTTCCTCCCTTGCCCCTTGCCATCTCCTAACTCACACCACATCTGCTTCGCCTGGCCTGCAATGAGACTGGCTGTTTAAATGCCTCCTCCGGGATGCCTGTTTGCCTCATCTGCCCCCCCCCACTCCCCACCCCCATTTCTCAGGGAAAGAAAAGTCTCACAGTTTCTGATGTGAGCACAAAACCCTCCCCCCCATCAGCTCGGGGCCAAGATGATGAACCTGGAGATGTGTGGCTTTGCCTTCTGAGTTGTCGCCTTCCCTCTGGCCCTCAGCCTGTCTCTGGCCATTGCCTGTGTCTTCTCTGCAAGCCACAAGTGTTCTTCAAAGACGCCATCCCCACCATTAGACCTAAGCAGTAATAGCCTGCATTGCTTTCCATTGTATATGGGGTGGGGGTGGGGAGGTAGATGTGGGAGAAAAGCATCAGAGTAATTCCAAACTACATGAATCCCCTTACATCACTTACCTCGCAATCCTCAGTCAACGGAAGCTTGACAGCCTTATTAAGAAACTGTGCGTCAAGTGGTGGCTGCCTCCAAGTCTTACCCTGTGCTTCCAATGTCTTTCTTTGGCTCACCCAACTGAGAATGTCCTATTCGAACTACAAAGTCAAGGTCAAGCATCCCTGCCCTCCACCCCCATCTTCCCAGAAAGCAACTGATAGGTCACACGCAACATTTTTCCATGCTATTACTGCAAACAGGAAAACCCAATATTATAAATTCTGTGTATATTTGTGGCTGCCTGTGATAACAGGTGATTAGGCTTAAGTGTTTGAAAACCATGAACTTGCAGAAATTCTGAACAGCATCCGTTGTCACTTTACAGGACTCTAAAGACAAAAGCCACCGGCTCCTTCTCCCTTGTGAAGGGCACCGATATTTGTGTTCATGTTTCTTTAGACAATGCTAGGACTCTGTTCTTCGTGGTGAAACATCTGAGGTATTTTGTTAGGTAATAAAAGGATGGACAAAGGAAAGCTGAGAGAATAAATAGAAATATCCATTCATGAGAAATTCAAGATGCGCTACAGTGAATTACAAGCCAGGGAAGGCAGAAGAGGGCGAGGAACAGCTGGGGAGGTGACAGGTCGGCCCTGGGTGGCTGTTTTAGGCAGCAGGCTGGAGGGAACTTTCATGCCATAGGAGATGCATGGCTGTGTGGGGAGTGACCCTAAACTGGGTATTGCCCCAGGTACGGCTCACTCTCGAAGGTGTTTCCAGAGTAATACTAATAACTAAATCACTGATGTCAGAACACCTCGGGGGGTAGTTCCTGAGTTCCATCTTGTAGTTTAATGAGAGACTCTTGTCCAAGAGACGCTCTTAGGATTCTTGTCTCTTTCTCCTTTCTTGAAGCAAAAGAGCATCTAATTAGCTCATCCCTGTGTTTTAGAAATGAGGTGAACAGTTCAGAAAGACTCAACTTTTGTCTCACGATTCCCCCAGAGCAGGATCTTAGTAGACTGTGTCACAAAACTCTTACACAAACAGAACACATGCTAGGTGTTTAGATTCACACTTTAAGGTGGGATATGGTAGTTTCTGTAGTTGCCTGCTGTTGGGGCAAAACTCATGATAAAAAAAAAAAAAAAAAACCTCAGTTAAAAAACTTGTTTTCATATTTAATTTAGGCTGAAAGTTCTTTACTGATATGTGTTATTTCTGTATCAGAGTGTGTGTATTTACCTGTAAAGACAAGCTCACAGACTACTAGAGGGTAGCTAATTAACACAGGTGGTTATGACTGTTGACTTTAAGAATCCTCTGCATCTGAAACAGTACAAGCACATCAATTTCCAAAATGTTTGAATACAATTAAATTAAAAAAAAACTCATTCAAATCACAATACAATAATATCATCTAAAATATCAGGATTGTGTCTTCTCTGTGTTTTTCTGCTTGGTTGTGGAGGAGGGAGCTTTAGCCTCCAGTGCCGAGAAGGTGTGGAGAACAATCCTCTCTGGCCTTCAAAGCTTCCAGCAGCGCTTGGAGAGCAGGCATCAAAGATGGGAGTGGGGGTGGGGTGGGAGTGGATGGAAGTGGGTAAAGAATTAACAGTTTCTCAAACGCTAGGGGTGCAAACATTGCAACAATTTTGATCCTCAGCAGCAGCACATACAAGTTCAGATGCCTCCAGCAGAGCATTCTTACTTGAATAAATAATTTGACTTTGAGATTCAACCACAGAATTCCAAATTCTATATATACTTTCCTTCCCTTTTGGGTGTCTCCAACCTGAATTGTGGATTATATTTTAGTTATTTATTAAATCTCTTCTCATTTTAATGGGCATTGGTTGCAGAAAAATAAGCAAGCACAGGACTCGTTTGAGGGAAAGAACACGGCCCGTTTCCTTTTTAGCTCTTGCCTGTCATGTACTTCAAGGAGAACACAAATATCAGAAATGTGCTCTGAGCTGCAAATGACAGACAGACAAGAAAAATCTCCCAAAGGGTTCCAATTCCAGAACTCTGCGATTTAAATTGACACTTAGCCTAGCATTTAAAAGTGTCTTAAGTCACAGGCATGACATAAATTAGGTTGAAGAGTGAGCACGTTAATCATTATGATTCAGGGAACATTTATCGGATGCTTAGTGTATACCGTGGACTGTGCTAGACGACACTAGCTGAAAGATGAATCAGGGGGTTAGTGAGAGAAGAGTGGTAACACATTTATGAATGCGGGCTCTGCCTGTAGCCTCGGTGTGAAAACAAGCTAGTTTAAAGTTCTCCATCCACTCAAAATATTGACAGGAGAGCTGGTGAGACAAAACACACTCATAAAAATTCATATGTCCTTTCAAACGCTCATCGAGGCTTAATGATTTCATTCAAAACAGAACAAATTGCTTAGAGGGAAGAATCAATTAGCCTCAATGGGGGATATACTAATATTAATTCATAACATTTTTCTAAGGCTGCCACCTGTGGACATTAGTACCCTACATTTGGTCTATAGCTTTAGTGAATGATGTCATTGATGATGTCATCCCTCCTTTAAATGGCACATAAGAGCAAATCCAAAGCAAAAGACAAGCCAGGTATGCTGGATCGTACTGTGACCCTAGCATTTCAAGGCTGATACAGGAGAATCACTGTGAGTTTGAGGCCACCCTGGACCACATGATAAGTCTCAGGCCAACTTGAGCTACAGAATGACATCCTGCCTCACACTAAATAAGTAAATAAACAAACAAATAAATAAATAAATAAATGTAAAGTAAATAAAAATGGAGGAGGAAAAAAGAAAAATTCTTTGAACCAGACATGTGCTTTCCATAAATTCCTTTTTCTGAATGACAGACATCCAAATGCAAGACAGTTTTCTCCTGCTCCCTAATTACAGTTGGCTCCAAGCCCTTGAGGAAGGCTTAAGAGAGACTGTAAGCACAGAATTGAGATTTGAAGCTGTTTAAATCCTGCGTGCACACTGATGGTCTGTCCGAGACCTTGGGCATGTTAACCCCATGGTAGCTCAGTCTCTCTTCTACAAAAGGAAATGGTAATAATAGGAGCCTTCGTATAAGGTTATTAGAGGATTAAATAAGCTAATACTGCTAAATCAATCTAGAAAGACCTTAAACACTACTCCATCCTTGGTAAATGCTGACTGTAGCATGTACACACTGGACTTCCCTCCAGGATGCCTTCTCACACCCTCCTTCCTCCGCTCACTCAAGGGGCCTTGGCCTGGACTCCTGTTGGTCTCTCTGCAATCTCGTTGTTGTGTCCAACAACAGTACATTCCCCACATCTCTTCCTTCACCTCTGGGATTTGGATCACCAGTGTTAAAATTATAATTTCCTCACCTCACCCTTCTGCAAAGAAAAATCTCGACTTTTCATCCTGCATGGGGCTCTCTATTTTCCGGGACAACCTCACTTTCCCAGGCTGGGTTGTCACTGATGGCCTCTGAGTTCTCCTCCTCCTCCTCAAGAATCCCACCACCTCCTCTCAGCTCTCCACTCATTGTCACCAAGCCTTAAAATGAATTCCTTCCAGGTCCCCAGTCTCCCTATTCTCTAAGACAATGCCCATACTCCGGGTCCTTCACAAACCCTTTCTAAGATTACTGAACTATGGTGGGCCCTTTATATTTGTGGGGTTTGCACTCGGAGACTCAATCAATTGTGAATTGAAAATAAAAATAACAAAATCACACATGTCCAGAACACATGCAGACTTTTGCTTGCCATTCCTTAAATAGCTCTATAGTAGCCATTTACACTTTGTTCCGGTATTGTGATTATACGAGACATGGAAATGGTTTGATATGCATAAGCCGTGTGCCAACACTTAGCCATTTTACCCAGGAACTTGGACATACACAGGTTTTGTCACCCACATGAAGTCCTAGGGGCAGAATAAATGACCCACGATGGCTCTGTGCCTTCCCAGACCCACACAGAACGTTGCTAGTTCTTCTTTCACAGGCAAACACTTTATTTTGTTATAGCTGGTGTTTGTCTGTTTCCTCCCCACCCCCACCCCCAGTCCCTGTTCTTTGAACGTCTAGAGAACATCCTATTTTCTTTGTATTCTCCCTAACATGTTTTTCTTGTCAGCCACTCAAATGCATTTTCATAGGTGAGAAATATTATCAGAAGGAATAAAATGATTTACAGGCTGTCATTAAGTGCACAAATGAATACCTCTTCTCCAAGAACAGATAATTCGAGAAACAGGAATTGGCGTTCTTCCTTCTAGTGGGATCGTTTTTAGTCTTCTATTCTTATAGCAGATTGGGATTAGTCATTATAGCTTTTAAAGTAAAAGAATACACAGGAGTGAACCTCCAAATTCAAAACTAATGTACAATAGTACTTCGTTCTTCAATAGAAGTTGTAATTTACTGATAATTATGAACTTTTAAGTACAAATGCATTTAAGTTCTGGGCATGCTTTTATAATTCTTAAGTAAGTACATGCTTAGATCTCTTATATGGTATACATAAAATTTCCCAAGCTGCTTTGGTTTGGGCATTGGTTTTATTGTTGGTGGTGGTTGTTATTTTTGTTGTGTTCTGCTTGTTTTTGTTTGTTTGGGGTTTTTTTGCTTTGTTTTGTTTTTGTTTTACAAGTAACACTCGGCACATTCTCCAGCATGGTTTCAAAGATGGACTGTGTAGTCTGGTGTCTCCCTGGCCCTACAACTGAGCTTTCGCTGCTGCTGAAGGGTGTCCCTCCCATACCCTCTGCTCTTTGCCTAGAGACAGCCTCATTTCCTCTCCTTTTTTTTTTTTTTTTTTTTTTCATGCTTGCTTTAAACAAGCCCCATTTAACTGCATGGGAGCACGGACCTTCACATGGAGCTAATCTCTAAAAGGACAACCTTAGCAGCGTGGACACAGAAGCACCCCAAAGCTCCTCAATATGTTTTAACTCAAAGAAGCAACTGAAAGTGTGTGCTCTGTCCTAGTGCCCTGTCCCAGTGTGCTGCAGTCCCTGGCTTTGGTTATCAGTACACTTCACAGTCAGCAGATTGCATCTCACCGTAATGAAAACAGTAAACAGAGCTCACACACAGTACCTGGGACTTTATGTGCCATAGTCTACAGATACACGAAGCAGTGTTCCTTTTCTGTCAGTCTATCTTGGCATTTTCATACATGTCTCTCTGGACCTGAGATCTGTCTCAAAGATGCTAAGAAACTGTTCTAAGAGATAGAAGTTTTATACCTTTACACTTGCCCTAAATTTCCTCCAACTACAGATGTCCAAATCCTCCCTTCCAAGTGTGTCTCGGCCAAAGTCTGTCCTGAATGTCCTGAACGTTTTGCTACTTTAGCAGTGACACTTGGGCACTGGGGGAGCTCTAGAGCCTGCAGATCCCATCTTATCACTAGTAAAAAAAAAAAAAAAAAAAAAAAGATAAAACTTAAAATCAGCTCATATGCAATTTGGAAACTGTTTGACAAAAGATGAAGCGAGACTGCGTTGCAGATGGCCCCGAGTCAAAGGAACACAACCTAATGCAGGGAAAAGAGAAGAGAGAGAGAGAGAGAGAGAGAGAGAGAGAGAGAGAGAGAGAGAGAGAGAGAGAGAGAGAGAGAGAGAGAGAGAGAGAGAGAGAGATTGCTAGAACAATAAAGAATAAAGTTCAAGAGAGACTAGATGGCAGCTTCTTGAATGTAGTAACGGAAACTAAGATATAAAAGCCAAAATAAAACAAAATGAAGATGAGATTGTCCCTGAGTAATAAGTATAAATGTATGGCTAAGGTATTAACCAGAAAAAAAAGTGAATAGCCTTGGATATTATAGGATATATGAATTATACAGATCTTGTTCCACCAGGCAGTGGTGGTGAATGCCTTTAATTCCAGCACTTGGGAGGGAGAGGCAGGTGGATCTCTGTGAGTATAAGGTCATCCTTGTCTACAGAGCCAATTCTGGGACAGCCAGGATACCACAGAGAACCCCCAACTCAACTGAATGCTTCCAACACACACGTGCGCGCGCGCACGCGTGCGCACACACACACACACACACACATGCATGCACGCACACATGCTAGGATAGCTATTTCTCTTTTCAACCAGTCATACAAGGCAGTCATTGAAGGCAGAGCACAGCTCCTCTTCCGCGTTTCCTTCCCTGAGTCCTTTTGAAATGATGCCAAGTATCTCACAGAACCCCTATACATCACTGTTAGGTACCGCTGAAAACCCAACTTTCTAATTAACAACAGGCTGTTCGGTCTCTTCTGGTTGTCTTGTGAATACTTGTCCACGACGTAGGTCTGCATCTGAGTGCTTCCAACACACGCGCACACGCAGACATACTCACACACGCACGCCCGTGTGCACACACACATGTATACACACTTTGGCAATCATCTCAAGATTTTGAGAACGGAACATTCAGCTAAATGCATATGAAACATGAAACAACATTCTCTTTAGTGATTTATTTTCTTTCTTTGGGAGGGGCAGTGAGTTGGGGGTTCTCTGTGGAGTCCTGGCTGTCCCAGAATTCACTCTGGAGATGAGGATGACCTTAAACTCACAGAGATCCACCTGCCTCTCCCTACCTCCCAAGTGCTGGAATTAAAGGCGTTCACCACCACTGCCTGGTGAAACAAGATCTGTTTAAATCATGCCTTTCTGATTGGCTTCCATATTAAAAGTTGTGGTTTTCTATCTGAGGCTGGAGAGATGGCTCAGCGGTTAAGAGCACTGACTGTTCTTTCAAAGGTCCTGAGTTCAATTCCCAGCAACCACATGGTGGCTCACAACCATCTCTAATGGGGTCTGATGCCCTCTTCTGGTATGTCTGAAGACAGCGACAGTGTCTTCATAAAATAAATAATTAAATCTTCTCTCTGTTACTAATTGGAATTGTGCCGAAATCATGGATTGTCTTGTGCTCTGCCCAGGTCTATTACATTTTCGCTGTTTGAATGTGTTCATTGGAAATTTCTCTGCCCTCTTCCCCACCTTTTCTGACTCCAAGCCTATAGGCAATAGGGATCTGCCAGAACTGTAGCAGGGACCCTTATGGTCTCCTAACTTTGGAACAGGAATCATAGCTGTCTCTTTCAAGATGGCGGCCATGAGAGATGGCCTCTGGCTCTCTCTCTTACTGGATGTTAGAACGCCGACTTCCTTTGAATGGTGATCCACCCACCCTTCTTTTCTTGGATCTATGTCTAGTTTCCTAAACACATATAAGCCAAACAGATGTACCATCAGGAAATGGTGAGTTCTCCAGATATGTAAATTAGGAAGCAAATTCTTTCTGCCCTCTTTAAAATAGGAAGGCCCAGTTTGATTTGGTAACACAGGCCTGGCAAAACATGAATAAACATCACTGAATTAAAAAGAAGAAAGAAAGAAAGAAAATTTTAAATATTTCAAATCCTCCAAAAATATACAATTATCTTCCGAGGCTACAGAATGTAAAATGGTGTTTTAATACCATATGCAAGTATTTAGTTTCAGGACTCTGTTTGATTTTATTCTTCAGAATCTAAATAGTCTTTGCTTCCTATTGATCTTGTCCTATTTCTTCCTGTTTTGAGGTTGCCATTTTTTAAATAATTTTTAAAGAACAATTCTTCCAAGCAAAGGTGCTACTGAGTTGATGATAAAGTACACACTAGGGACAGGTTCTGTGTCATTTATAATGAGTTAGATAAAATATTACACCTGTGAACACCTGTGTGTGCTAGGTACTCTATGAAAAAGAGTACCTAGGCACTGGCTGACTGGCCACCTTCCAGGGTCACCCAGGAAGATGTTGTTTTATCCTGATTGTTGTAGATGTATCTTTATAATGGTTTAAAAAAAAACAACTCCACAAAATATTAGAAAGTTCTCTTTTAGAATGGAATTAATGCAAAGAAAAGTTCACAAGATGGTTGGGGGTGCAAAGCGATCAATTACCTTGGTACAAGATTTGGAGTGAAGGATAAAGGAAAACAGAAAGACTTTCAAGGGATCAGGTGACATGTAGGTAGGAATTCTTCATTCCTGTAGAGCTAGTGAAAGTGGGTAAGTAGAAAGTATAGAATTCTTTAAAATTTTACAATGGACATGGGCCTTTAAAAGAGTCTATTTAAACTACTCCATTTAAAATGAAGAAAACCCACAGGGGCACATAATATACTCAGGGCCCCGAAGATGGCAATTCACTGAACAGGGCTAACATGAGGACGGTCTCATCAGCCAGCCAGGCTATGGATACAACCACACTATCTATGATGGTCACGTTCCAAATGTGTCTCAACTCCAAAGTGGCTGACAGTCCCTCAAAGAGTAATCTAATCCATCCTTTTTCCTTTCAAGTCCTTAACATCTGTGATTATATTATGTCAGTCTACCTACCTCTACATGAACCGAGAGCATTATATGTTTACAGATTGAGTATCAATAATATGAAAAACATACATCAGCATAGTACCACAGGAGGAAAAGTCCATACACACGCACAAAATATTACAAAACTACATTCATTGTGTGTGTAAAAGGAGTATACAAAAGGCAAAAAATAAAAAAATCACATTTAGACTTAGGTCCCACCCCCAGAATGTTTCATTCTGTATATGCCAAGTATTCCAAAAGCATTCTTTTGTAAGTCTAAAGCCTGGGATACCTCTAGTCCTGAGCAATTCAGACAAGGGATACTCTAGTTCTTCATTTAAATGTGTGCTTGTATTTGTTTAAAAAAGAAAAAAGAAAAAGAAAAGAAATAGGAGAGGAAAGAAGGAAGGAAGGAGGGAGGAAAGGGCAAAAAGAAATGTCTTTTTCTTACTTTCAAACCAAAGATATAAAATGCTTTCTTAGCATGCCTGAGCCCCAGGTTTAAACCCTAGACCTGAAAAGAAATCAAACTTCAATTATCAAACGTTTGGGCAAGTCCCAATCCCTTCTTTTTCTTTCTTCCATCTAGACTGAGTGTGACATACTAACAGAGCAGGTATTTACTATATCAAGATGCCAGAAGAGAGCGGGCCAGGATTGTGCCCGTAAAGGCGGTTATATGTAAGAGGAGGAGACAGAAGTGTAAGCTTCTGGTTCAGTGGCCATAAGTCATGACCACCTTCCCACGATGGTGCTGCTTCTTTTTACATCAGAGTTTCAGAAGGCTCATCCAGTCTGAGCCAGTCTGTGATGGATGGAGAAGTTTGTTCTGGGGCTGAGCAGATCACTCAGTCATTAAATTACTTCCCCGGCAAGAGAGAAGATCTGGGTTAAATCCCCTCAACCCACATGAGAAAGCTGGGAGTTACGGTGCATACTGGTAAGGCCAGCTCTGGGGACATAAAGAGGAAAGTGGGTCCTCAGGCCCATTGGCAGCCCGGACTATCCTGTTTGATGAGTTCTGCAACAATGAGAGACCCTGCTTCAGAAAATAAGAGAAGCATGGCGCTTGGGCACCCAAGGGTGGCCTCTGGTCTCTGCAAAGTGCAGATGTACTCACGCCCCCAGAATATGTGAGTGTGCAGTGTTTGCCCATAACCCAGTGTGGACTAGCCTCTCTGTGTGTCCAATCCTTGGCAAAGTCTTGACTGCCCTCCATGGCCTGTGGTCAGTACTTTAGTAAAGACTTGGCAACATTTAGACAAGATTTTTTTTTTTCTGAACTGGAAAAGCCCATCCCTGACCACTTGATTTCCTTTGTTTCTCTCAAAGAAAAAAGCACAACCGTTGAAGGGGGCACCTTTCTTCCTCCTTCTTCTGACCCCCTCAGTCTGTGCTTAGCAGTCTGCACTACAGTGTGGACAACCTGCCTGGCACCCAAACAACTAATAGAAATACTATCAAAGTGGCTTCTACCGCTTCACATGCCACAGACTTTGTTCATTAAAAATGAGAAATGAGATCCTACCCTAAGCCACGGTGAAACTTTTTTTCTTTTTTGATGTTTAAAAAGAAGTGTCAGGGAGGGGCATGGGATGGTCAGAGCTTTCCGATGTGGTTCTAAATTATTTTTACTCGTTGCTCCCTGTACCCCTGGCTCTAGCCAAAGCAGAAACGGTGAAATGCCATAAAATAACCCACTCTCGAAGTATATTTGGCCTGACAGGAAACAGGAAATACCAGAAAAGATCACAAGGAAGGCTGTAATCATAAGATTCCTAGCCTAATTCTTTTGACGTCAGCAGTTTAGATAAGTCAGATAAGCAATCACACAAGCATCCGCGCGACTCCAGAGCGCCAACCCAAATACGCCAAGTGCAGCTTCAGTCCCTTAACTGGGCTGTTGTTTGGCCTCTGCTCTCCTCTCTCCCCAAGAAGCAGATCCCGAAATTTGGAATTCTGGAGTTAGTGTCAACATTAAGGTATTCAAAGACATTATACAGAGCTGCTAAATTGGCCCTATGGCCAATTTGTCTTGCTTGGTGTGTTAGAAACCTTGGATACAACTCACTGTTTATAAGAGGTATGAAAAGTCTGGCTCATCTCAAAAAGAGTTTGTTTCCTAAAGTTCAGCTTTCCCAGTCTTCAAAACACATCTGTGGCTAGGTAGTACGTCCCTGTTAAAATGCTAAAGAGATATATTACCAGACCCAAGCCATTTAATAACGTCTTTATTATTTTCACCTTTCTTTGGCCTCCTTAATTCCTTAGCACAACAAATGAGTGGGCTGATTAAATAGAAATTAGGCTGGCACTCTTCCCTCTGAGTTCTTTTAACTTCAGAGCCAAAAAATGTGGAAGTTAGCCATTCTATCATCTCCAGAAGGGAGAAATCTCATGCATGGGTTACTCAAGTGATAAGGTAAGAGTTTAAATCAAGAGTTAATAATGGGCTGGGAATGTTGCTTTATGGAAAAACATTTTCCTAGTATATGTAACACTCTGCATTTATTATCTAACACTGAAAATAAAATAATAGCCCATGCAATTTTTAAACAAAAAAAAAGGTTGAGAATAAGAACTTATTCACACTATATCTACCTACTTCTAAAAAAAAAAAAAAAAAAAAAAAATCTAAGCTTAAAAAAAAAAGCTTATGCAAAGTCGTACAGTCATTGTGTCATGGCGTAACAGAAGCCCTACATAAAGTAGAAGGGAAAACAAACAATTATGAGAATGAATTAAGGAAATCTGACATCTGAACTTCTTAGCAGGCAGGGCAAAGGAGAGACAGAAAAGATGACAACATCCATTATCTTCAGGAAGAAAAACATTTTTCCTGGCTTTGAGTGTGTGGGACAATGTTTGATGAGGGATCTTTGCATGGTAACAGAGGATGCCCTTCTAAAGAATGTAAGCAGTTATTTAGGTGTGCCACTTCCCACCTGAGAAGAGTTTTATGGCCCCTCTCAGTGGACAATGGCTCCTAAGAGACCACTCAGTGTGGGTGCTGAGGGAAAGGTGATCTTTCTTTAGGCTGCTGTGACCCAGGGATCGAGCCCATGCACATGATTTGGAAGCAACCAAGACAAAATGTTTGTAACTCGTGCATCTGTAAGGTCAGAGCACAGTCCCCCAGAGTATCCAACTCAGGAAGTTCTGTGAATCCTGTCCTGGGCATATCTGACATTATGATGTGGCAGACGCTCACCTGTTAAGTATACTTACAGGGTTGGTAAGTTGTTCTAAGCAATTCGCAGATCAGTCTTGAGTCTTCGCCTTGTATTCTGCCCGACCCTCCTTTTATCTTGCACACAAGCACAGAGTCCATGGCTTCACCCATATCCCTTCAGCACAGGTAGTGATACTCAAAACCAAATGGTGGATTTAAAGTTCACAGTCAACATGATACATCTAAATGCAATTTTTGCTTTACTTGAACCCATTTCCCAACCTTTGCTTAATATTCTGTTCAATTTACAAAAAATATCAATAATTAATTAACCCAATGATTCCAAAAACTTGTAAATAATGTACATGTGTAGATTAAGATACATACTACACTGAAGGAAACACAGCAAGTTAGGAAACAACAGGACTTGTTCTTGTGTGCCACAAAAATGACTAGCAACTGAGTATTCAGTGCACAGGGAGACATAGTCCAGACATCTTTAACTCCTTTACTGCCGAGTCAACTTCCATAGTAAGGTTACCAGTGTGGCACGGGCAACAGTTGGGGCCAGAGGAACTGGGTTCACCACAGGAAGAAAACAAGACTCTTGCCTTGGTTAAGCACAATCTACCCAACAAGAATCCCGCAAGGCTCAAAACGTACAAGAACATCTGACTGGGCAAAAGAAAAGGAAAAGGAAGAGTGGATAAAAGCGAAAGTATCCAGAGAGCAAGAGGATGGAGAGGAGGTAGAGTCTCCAAGGTATCAGCAAGGCTTCTTACGCGGCATCGCATCCTCACCTCTTAAAGCTGTACTTCTCTAACAGCTCCCCACAGTGAAAGTGAGCCCTGGCTCAGATGTCTGCAGACGCAAGCGTGCCACACACTCACGACTATACAGTAGCTCTTAGTGGACTTGATGTGCTTTAAGGCCCAGCCAGCCACGTTGGAGACCATGGAGTCTTTCTGGGATTAAGATTGTTTGCAGTCGCCCTGCTGCCCTGCCTAGTAGAAAAGTCAGAGTGACTGAGGATTCTCACTTTTCAGGAGGCCCTCAGTCCCGAACCCCTGCTGTCATGATGCAGGGTCATCTTGACAGCATTTGTGACCCAGCCTGTCCTCTTTAACTCTTTTTCTCTCTCTCCTCATCTTTTTTCTGTTTTGTTTTGTTTTGTTTTGTTTTGTTGGATATTTTATGTATTTACATTTCAAATGCTATCCCCTTTCCTGGTTTCCCCTCTGGAACCCCACCTAACCTATCCTCCTCCCCCTGCTTCTATGAGGATGCCCCCCTCCCGCCCACCCATTCCCACCTCACCTCCCTGGCACCCCTACACTGCGGAATTAGCTTTGAGGCTAATATCCATTCAGTGAGTGAATCAGTGAGTGCATACCATGTGTGTTCTTTTGTGACTGGGTTACCTCACTCAGGATGTTTTCTAGTTCCATCCATTTGTCTAAGAATTTCATGAAGTTGTTGTTTTTAATAGCTAAGTAGTACTCCATTGTGTAAATGTACCACATTTTCTGTATCCATTCCTCTGTTGAAGGACGTTTGGGTTCTTTCCAGCTTCTGGTTATTATAAATAAGGCTGCTATGAACATAGTCCTTGTTATATGTTGGGGCATCTTCAGTGACCTCTTACTTGGCTGGCCCCAGCTGTTGGTTGGATCATGGGGGACTCTGAAGTCCAACTGCCTTGTATCTCTATAAAACTTTTTGGACTTTGGTTTTTGCTTTTATAAAAGGCAAATAACAGTATGCACCAGTAGATACTTTGTTTAGAGTTTATGAGGTCCTAGGTCCAATCTCCAATACTGCCAAAAAATTAAAAAGGTTGAAAACAAGCAGTGCTGCTGACAGGGGTTAATCAGACAATCAACACAATGAACAGAGTACTAGTGCATGGTAATCACCCCATGAGGCTAATGAGCATTATTCCACGCTGTCTTAATTTCTCATAATTATCCAGGAGTACTGAATTGCTGTGCTAGCCTATGGCAAAAACCAACACACTGTTTTCATCTCCTTATCTAAGCTTGGTTATTATGAATCATAGAGAGAAGAAACATCACAGAACTGAATTCTGCCTCAATTATATTTGCAATTCCAATGGTAAATATTGAAAATGACCGTTACTTCTAATTTTTCATTACATTTTCACCTGTTATAAATTAATGTGTGCAGAGCAAATTTTCATACCTACAACCACACAACCATTGAAATGTTCTGAAGGGGTTAGGGTGGAGCAATGAAGGTTTATTGGTTCAAATTATAAGTAAGGGTATCCTTAAAAGCCACATAGAAACAGCCATTATTTTGTAGTCAACTAAATCCTTTGTTAGACTAAATTAAATATGAGAGGTTTGTGTTCTTATTTTGTGTTTGTGTTTGAGTTTGTATTCTTATTCATAATACTAATGGCCACTTAAAGTCAAAATCCTATTTAATAGTCACAGGAGGGAATTTTCTTTAGTCTCCAGATTACGATTTTGTTGTGATAATAGCCACTTAAGATTTATTACCACAAAGCCCAGATCACAGCATGCTGCCATTCCAATTCCAGGTGCAGGTTTATAGGAATTAAGATTGATTCATTGTAGACTGGACAAAACCCCATACAGGGAGAAACTTCTCAGAAACCAAGGGTTTTTAAGAAGACCAACAGAGTATCAGGTGTCCTCTAGACCTGGGAGTGGGGCAATGCTTTCTAGGAGTTCTTAAGAAAGGCCATTGGATTTCCTCTGGAGATTTCAGAGTTTAGGTGAACTTAAATTGTGAACACTGTGAAAACATGTTGTAACGCCTGCTTGCCCAAACAAACACCTAAACAAGGACGAAAATATTCAGGACGGCCAGCAGAATTTCTAGACGAAGACCCCGTACGCCATCCTGCTTCCAGGGTCCATGTCCCGTAAAACTAGCAAGGTAGAAATGCTAGTAAGATATATGGTTAGTTGCTTCTAAGAAGGTAGGACCAGGATCTTATTCCAGGACAATAACACACCTTGGTGGCCCAGGCTCATGCATGATATCCCACAGTCTCACACAATGGTGGGTGGGCTCAGGGGCTAATATCTCTCATTTCTTATTACTATCTGTGTCTAAAGAATCTTGTGCTGTTAAGGAGGTGCACTAGGGAAAGCGGAAGAGATGGGTAAAGAACAGGGAGATTTCAGCAGGTGGTACTTTACAGAATTCGGGAAGAAAACACTCTGCCCTGACCATATGCTTAGAATGACCACTAGACCAAAGGAGCTCCATGGAGGTCTAATTTGAAATAATCTTATAAGGAAGGATTTCATCAAAAGTGAGGTTTGTGGGTCTGCTATGGAAATATCTGAAGTAAGACTGGCAAACCAGCCACCTAAATACACATGATTCATTTTTAGACGCATGAATTATGAATGAGCCATTCCGAGCAGACGTTCAGCCTGAGCAGAGTCGACGTGTCACACTGACCCGTCGTTTGGACCAGCGTGGTCAAATAGTAAAGTTACAGGGTAGGAGTTCAAAGTAACTTGATTCTGAGGCAGATAGAGAAAGGAGAGAATGAATGCGGATACCACACGCCTGGCTCTAGTCTCTTGGTGGCTCCCCCGCGCGCAATTAAACAGAATTAATCAAATCCCAGACAGTGAAGTGAACAGCACCGCCCTACTTGCTATGCAGATGTAAACTTTCCTTCTCGCCTTCGTGAACGCCAGCCAAACTGGGGGCTGTGGAGACCTGAGCCAGGGTAGAGCCCTGCAAGACCTCAGCACGTGATTCAAGCTCAGAATGAAAACTGTTGGCAAAAGGGCGGGGCTTTGCCACATTTGATTAGGAAAAGCCTAGCTTTTAGGCATAAATGTCTAAGTTTTAATTATGCAAACTCCAAGAAAATGCCCTGGGTGCTAACAGGGCAGTCACATGATTATTCTCCCACTCCCCACCCCAGCCCTCCCCCCCACATCCCCCAGAGTTATGTTATTCCGTTTCGCTTACAGTTTCACATTCTGAATTTCAGCTCTCACCTCCTCGTAGTTGAAATAAGTGGGTCACGGTCACCTCTCTCACTCCCAGTTCATTATTTTCTCTCCCAATGGCTGGTAAAGGCCCAGCCTCAAACTCCAAATTGTTCTCCGTACTCATCCCAAAGTAGTTTCCACAGCCCAGATTCCACTGATGACCGGCTCCGCACCAATGCGGAGCGGAATGAGCTCTTGAGGGAGATGGATGAGAGAGGAAGCAAGGAGAGTTTAGATCTCCAGTAACCGCTTTAGATGCTCAGGGACTGTCTGCACACCCAAATTGAGGCAGGTTGATGCTCAGAAGTGAAGACTGAAAGGACATGTGTTTTGGTCTTGAGTAGGTTTTCTGTGAGACATGAAAGCTACTGTGCCTCCTGCACTGTTCTAAGCCCCCAGTTCTCAATCTTTTCACAGGGGCCGCCCGAGACCGTCAGGAAAAACAAAAAACACAGGTATTTACATTACAATTCATAACAGCAGCAAAATTACAGCTATATAGTAACAATGAAAATAATTTATGGTTGGGGGTGGGAGGGGTCACCACAACAGGAGGAACTTAGTAAAGGGCCTCAGGATTGGGAATGTTGCGATCCACTGCTCCAAGGGGATGACGGGTAAGAAATACATCTCCAGTTCAGACAGGAAAAGTCCTGATGCAAGGACTTACTGAAATACACCAGTAACCTGCAGGAGGAGCAGAGCTGACCTGAAAGACCAACGTGTGAACCTGACTCCTAGGGAATGTGGCTGGGAGCCAAAAGCTCATGGCTACATACTACCCTAGAATTGCCATTGGATATTTTCCATTGAAAAATAAACTGCAAATATGTTACTCATCAAAGCAATTATGTATACTCAATATATTTCCTCCAGATATCCTCTTGTTCAGTTTCCCCCCTACTCTGGTAGGCCAGGACCTTCTTATTTTATACCTCATCGACAAGAGTCTTTGTCTCTGATAACGCACAAAGCAGAATCCCTCTGAACGTGGGTTACTATCCCCAAGGCTGAGCTCTGCCCCGCGCTCCTCCCTCTTGAGTCTTTTGGTGGTTCTCCCGCTCACCTGGCACCCACACAAACATGACCCTCCCCACTTCCCACTTCTCTGCCTCACTTTCCCGCCACGCAAAGAGTAGGGTTTAACAGAATCTCTCTTATTTCAGCCGCTCCACATTTATTCTGTTGCCCCTCCTTCAAATATCTGTGCTTATACTCAGTGTTCTTATTTCCAAATTTTCTTATACTTCAAGAATCAACCCCATCTCCACCCTTCCTAAAAGCTTCCTTAATTCCCCAGGAATAGGCAGGCCCTGCATGTCCACAGCACCTATTGCCCTTTACCTGTCTTATAATGTTTTATTTCTTTTATAGTTCCTGACATCCCCCAGCCATATAACAAATGACCCTCCACTATTCACAAGCTTGCTTAGTTAATATTGTCATTTTAAAAAGTCAGACTTGGTGGCTAGCAGTCACAATCCCAGCCCCTCAGAGGCTGAATGAAACAGGACGATTTTCCCCAGTTAAAAGGCCAGTCTGCACTGTATAGTGACTTCTAAGCAAGCCTGAGTGACAGTAAGGTCCCGTCTCAAAAAACAAAATGCAAACAATTCTTTGGCAATCCAATGTGTGTGCTATCATCCAATTCTGGGTTATGTTAGCATATGGTAAAACCACCAAGTATTCACAGACTCTAACACCAAGTCGTTTCTCATCCTTGGTTTTGGGGTACAAACACTTCTCTGAAGGTGTAGCTGGGTTCACCCTGCTCCTGTAAAGAAACAGCAGAGAGAGGTCAGTCAAGGTCTAGAGGGGGGGAAAAAAACATTCATTATAATTGCTCTCTGTGTGGGAGGAATGAAAAAAACGCAGCACTTTGGTTTTCTGTTCATAAATCCAAAAGCTACCCACCTGGCTCTCTACCTGTGGAGGGCTGGGCTACGTGCAACTCACTCTAAAGCCAAGGGGTCAGCTACTGGGTATTTAGAGGGTCCCCTGGTACTCTCACATGGGGGCCCTCTTCATAGCAATCACTTTTCTCTTAAGTTTGTTTGGTCCCCTTGGTCCATCCTTACCCCTTCCTCAAGTGTCCTCTCCACCTTTGAGTTGGAACCTTGACCATCAATTCTGTAGTCAAGGTAAAAATTACCCTCCGTCCCTTTCTTCCTCCCCGATGCTCATAGAGCGTTGTCCCCAGTGTCTTTCTCTAACTTGTCACTCTTTCTAAGAAAGATTATGCCTCCATTCTCCTTCCTCGTGATCGTAAATACATTTGTAATTGCCGCTTTCTCCCTCCTAAGTACTCTGAGCGTGGCCATTTGATGCCCGACTCATAGGAGATTACCAGCACTTGTGAGCAAATCGGGAGGTGCAGGTAACCCAGTCTAGGGTTAGTTGGCTTGCCAGGGTGACACATGACCGCGCGTGCCTCCTTGACACAAGCCATAGTCAAGGCGCCACAGAGCATCAACACCTACATTTGTGTGTGGAAGGCTTGAACCTGCTTGGCGTCAGGAGCACTTCCCAGCTGCCACCTGGGATAACTCTGAGACCCAGATTGATCCCTTTTCTGGATGCCATACAAACACGGCATAAGCCATTCCTCCTTCACCATGATAGACAGATAAGCTCATCCACTGGAGCAACGGCAGCACAAAGCCACCTTTGAAACTGTCAGGGGCCCAGAAGATATGAACAAGATGAATCTATCCCACTTTCTCTGTCTCATGAGTTATACTAATGCCCAGGAGAACTCATGCTGGATTTGACAGCTCGCTCATCAAATCTATTGCTGTGCTGGGGTCCGTAGTGTCCTGATCTCAGGGGTGATGAGTGAGCTTCAGGAAGCGTCGTCCCCATCCCAGCTGCCGAGAATATTGCTTTCAGGGCTTTCGTTTTAGAAGCATCCTTCACCTGCTCTGAGACCACACGTGTGGCCTTCCAAAAGAACCGATCTAAACCCAGACATCAGATAAGCCATCGAGAGTTCCTAACTGTACACGGAGCACATTTAACTTGTGTAATGAATTATATCTGATGTGGTTGGATGCTGGTTAGGCAGCATTCTCACCTACTCTGTTCTCAATGTTTAGAGTGGTCTGAATAGACATAAATTTCAGCAGGACCCGATTCTCCAGAACAGCAGCTATCATCAAACGATGAGAGCGTTTTGGATTTTCAGCTGCTACGCTATCTCTTCATCACTTCCTGGTAACAATATGAAAATAGCATTTTTTCCTATTTTGATTCTCCGAGTTCTATCTGGGGGGTTCACAAGCTGATCATCAATTTTTCATATCACTGCCAAGGGCTGACTCAAAGAATCTCACATTTAGTGGCTTCCCTAAAGTTCTCTGAGTTACTGCACTGAAGCACCGGGACCAAAACTCAAGTTGAAGAGGAAAGGATTTATTTGGCTTAAGTTTCCAGATCAGAGTCTAGTATAGAAAAAAGTCAGAACAGAAATTCAAGCAGGGCTGGAACCTGGAGGCAGGAGCTGATGCAGAGGCCGTGGAGGGATGCTGCTTACTGACTTGCTCCCCCTGGCTTGCTCAGCCTGCTTTCTTATAGAACCCAGGACGGCCAGCCCAGAGATGGATGGCCCCACCCACTTTGGGCT
This sequence comes from Mus pahari, assembly GCF_900095145.1. Lineage (NCBI taxonomy): Eukaryota > Metazoa > Chordata > Mammalia > Rodentia > Muridae > Mus > Mus pahari. The sequence goes on along the minus strand of NC_034610.1, from coordinate 44,067,431 downwards.
GGGCCCTCCCCATTGATCACTAATTGAGAAAAGGCCTTACAGCTGGATCTCATGGAGGCAATTCCTCAACTGAGGCTCCTTCCTCTCAGATGACTCTACCATGTGTCAACTTGACATATAAACCTAGCAAGTACAACTGACCCCTGTCAGCTTGACACACAAACATCACTATTAAGCCACAACCCTTCCTTCCTTTCTTACTCATCCCCAAGATCCGACCTTAAAGACATAACTTGAATATTCCCACAGTCTTCATAAATCCAAACACATTAAAGGTTAAATATCTTTAAAATATCCAATCTTTCTTGGTCTTTCAGCTGTGGGGGCCTGTAAAAAAATCAAAATTAGATGAAATACTTTCTTCAAGAGGGAAGAACCAGGGCACAGACACAATCGGAACAAAGCAAAACTAAACTCCAACGGTGTAAATAACTCAATGTCCGCGATCCACACATGCTCTCCTGGGCTGGGGATCACTTCTCCAGCTCTGCTGCCTACAGCACACACAGCTTGTTTCCTGGACTCCGTCTGTCCCCTCCACTGCTGCTGCTGCTGTTCTCGGTGGTCATCCCATGATACTGGCATCTCCAGATCGCTGTTGCCACTGGCCTGCACTATCCCCGCTAGCCTCTCATAGGCTCTTTACATAGTACCAAGCCTCAACTTCTCTGCATGACCCCCTCCAGTTCTGGGCCTTCAACTGCCACTGAGACTGCACCTTCACCAATGGTCTATCCTGGCCTCTCAGTGCCAAGCCTCAGCTGCTCTCCATGACCCCTTCATGCCTTCAAAACCAGTATCATCTGGGTGACTTTAAACATTACCGAGTCCTGTGGTCAGCACAAGGTATAAGCTTGGCCACCTCTGGAGCACAGCTTCTCTGTGCTCTCAGAGTAAAACATGTCTCAGAAGATTTCCCCCTCAGCGATGTTCTTAATCGATGTTAATCTCTTAGCTCCAGCTAACCAGCACCAATTGTCTCAGTAACACAAAGTTCTTACTCCAATAGTCCTGGTATCTTGTTCATCAGAGCTGATTCTTCAGTCCCAGTGAACCAGAATCACAGAATCTTACATCAAAACAGCAAACACCCTTGATAGAGTCTTTAATCTTCCCTCTGACATCTTACATGCCAGGCCTCCATCTTCTGCATAGCTCTCAACATTCTTATCCTCCAAGCTTCCAGGGAACATCCCACGGAGCTCCCAACACTCAATGGCTTTTCTAGACCAATGTTCCCAAGTCCTTCCACAACCCTCCCCAAAACATGGTCAGGTCTGTCAAGCAATACCCTACGACGACGGCACCAACTTGTCTTAGTTAAGGTTTCTATTGCTGCAACAAAACACCATGACCACAAACCCAGGTTGGAAAAGAACAGGTTTATTTGGCTTACACTTCCAGATCATAGTCCATCATAGAAGGAAGTCAGCATAGAAACTCAAAACAGGGCTGGAACCCGGAGGCAGGAGCTGATGCAGAGCCCATGGAGGGATGCTGCTTTCTGGCTTCCTCCCTGTAGCTTGCTCAGCCTGCTTTCTTACAGAACCCAGACCAACCAGCTCAGGGATGGCTCCATCCATCAAGGGCTGAGCCCTTCCCCATCAATCACTAACTGAGAGAATGCCTTCCACCATGCCCAGCCTTGTGCGTGGATGCAAACCCAGGTCCTCATGCGTATATGCAGCGAGCACTTTACCAACTGAGCTGTCTCCCTAGATTTGTATTTTCTTGAAGCCTTTGATTGGTTTGGTATGGGATCCATTTCACTTCTTGTAGATGTGACTTTTGACCCGCTGGTCACCTCCGTTGGGGTGTGGTTTCATGTCTAAGCAAGGAAGGTATTTTTCAAGTTGCTAGAAGGCCACTGCCATGTGTTTTCCCACACAAGGCCCTGTTGTGTTGTGTTTTGTGTCTTGTGTTTTGTGTTTTGTGCTTTGTGTTTTGTGTTTTGTTTTCAGCACCTTGTGGACCACTAATTGGAGTTTGCATATTCAACTGCAAAACTGCAGTTCAAACTCTTTGAAGTGAGTGGAATTCACATGTCCCTTCAGAGTCAAGGAAGAGAGGTCAGGTCTGGAAGGGGTAGGGCAACAGACAATGATCCCGGACTGGAGGGAGCTCATTTCTAGTTCTTTCTCTCCAGAGGGAGAAGTTGAAATGCATTCTGATGGGAATGTTTGTATGTGATTTTAACCCTAAAAGCTGTGTGCTTGCTCAGCACCCCACGAAGCTTCACAGCTAAGGCAAATGTGACAGGGCTGGAAATCAGTGTGTGAGCTGAGGCCTGTAAGTGCAGAGAGCAGGGGCCAGGGGCAGGAACCAGAGAGTGAATTCTCTCTGTGTGCAGGGATTCAGCCTGCTTTGTTTGAAAGATGGGGCGTGGCCACATGTGTGTGGACAGACAGACATGTGAAATTGCAGCGTGAGATCTGAGGAAGGATTTAAAAAGCAGTACTGAGTGTGTCCCCAGACAGAAAATCCTGAGGTCTTCCTTCAACCACTATAGGAGGAACAACAATATGAACTAACCGCTACCCCCCAGAGCTCGTGTCTCTAGTTGCATGTGTAGCAGAGGACAGCCTAGTAGGCTATCAATGGGAGGAGAGATCCTTGGTCTTTCGAAGATTATATGCCCCAGTACAGGGGAATGCCAGGGCCAGAAAGCAGGAATGGGTGGTTTGGGGATCAGGGCAGGGGGAGGGTATAGGGGACTTNGGGGGTAGCATTTGAAATGTAAATGAAGAAAATATCTAATAAAAAATAAAAATAAATAAAATAAATAAAATAATAATAAATTATAAATAAAATAATAATAAAATAATAATAAATAAATAAATAAAATAATAAAATTAAAAATAAAATTAAAAAAACAAAAAACAAAACTAACTTAGAAATGCAAGTCCAATATAGTTTAATTTTTTAATAGAAATGTGCAATTTTATAAGCATTCAATCAACAACTAGAAATGTGTTATCTGTCACAAATGCTTAAAATTAATAGCCAATCAAAATAAACTCTTTCCAAAGAATCATTTCTACCATTTTCTACCATTTTGGAAGAGGTAGTTCTGTAACATAAAGATATATATATATATATATATATATATATATATATATCTTTAGAGAGAGAGAGAGAAAGAGAGGGGGGAAGGGAGAGAGAGTGTGTGTGTATTCTCTTGCTCTCCCTGCTCCATACCACACACTGAGGATTGAGCCAGGATCCCCTAAATGGCAGGTCAAGGATCTACCACTTTATAACCTTGTTTTTAACTCATGAGTTAAAAATCACAATATCTTCATAGAGAATCAACTCCAAGATTAGTTGTCTTGATAAAAATATCCCAGAAGTCTTCCACTAGCAGCCTTCAGATGAGGATGTTGAACTCTCAGCTCTGCCTGCCTGGATGCTGCCATGCTCCTGCCTGAACCTCTGAACCCATCTGACCAGCCATCTGGTTGCCATCCACGGAGAGGAACCGTTCTTCATGCAGTTGTGGAAGCCGTAAATTTGCACATCCTTGGTGCTCCTCCACCCTCTAACTGGCATCTGTTATGCACCTTGAGCCATAGTGGAAACTCTAGAAGGAAGCGCGGCCCTCTGTACCCACTTGAAATCAGCAAGGACACACTGAGAATGCCTATGAAATGGCCACAGTGATGAAAAGGCAGAGCCAACTACATGAAGCCACCAGCCTTCCTTCTGCCTCCCTTGTCAAAGCATCGTCTAGAAAACCTTCCGGGGTCCTTTCTCCAAATGTTCTGTGCAGTATGAGTGGGCAGAGTCCTGTAGAAAACAGCTTGGACTTTAAAGCCAGAAAGAATGTGCCGTCTGCAGCCGTGCACCGGAGTGATGAAGGACTGACTGTCTAGGAGCTGGGCTACTGTCAAACCTGGGAACACGAAGGAGAAAATTGCATTCTTTTCAGCCCGCCAGTGTAGCAATCGGATAGGCTCTATGAAAATAAAAAAGTTCCTGGGATATCGATGGGAGAGCCACTACAAGAAGGAAAAAAAAAAAAAAAATCAGGGGATCTTAAGAAAGCCAAGTTACAGCTAGAGATGATGAGAGAGATCAACAGCCAGTGCTACCAGTCTAAGCCGTTTGCGTGTGGCGTCGAGCACTGTTCTGTGCAATACATGAGTGACAGTGGGGACAGTATCCGTTCTGCGAGGCCTCTGTCAGTGATAGAGACAGTTGCTACTGCTGTGCTAGCTAGCTGCACATAAAACCTGCACAAATTCGCCTACCACAGTGAAGATTTCTGACCAGTCCCGGGGTACGTCACCTATACCTGAGCCCTTCTCTGCTCCGGAAACTTGTGAAAACCCCAAGGAAAGAGAAAATTCTGAGACTGGCAGATCCCAGAGTGAGCCGGTCCGTGTCCTTGACGTGGTAGCCAGGTTGAAGTCTGAGTGCCCGAAGCACCAGGGCCAGTGGGAACCCGGGAGCTTGTCAGGGAGTAACCGCTTCCGTCGAAAATGTAGGCAGGGTGTTGCTCACAAATGGTTCCTCAGGCCGGCGACAGAAATGAAGAGGGCTCTGCAGACACAGCCGACACTCAGGTGCACCCCCTTGCAGCCGGGATCTGTGGGTGAAGGACCCTCCGTAACTGAGCATCATTGTGCAAAGGAGCAGGCCTGGGATGGCACTTCTCAGAGCTGTCCCTCCTTGCCAGCCGGTGTGAGCTTTCATAGGGACAGCACAGAGGTAGAGCCACAGAGGTAGAGCCTGGTCAGCAAACAGCTGTGAAGCACTGCAGCAGAGGGCTTTCCTGGCTGTAAGTTAGGTCTTTATGAAGCTTTAACTGGGCAATCCATAAGAAGTCAAGATGGAGAGGGAGTACTGACGTCCATGTGACAGGGAGGCAAAGGACTGGGGCCAACCTCCAAGGGTGTGGCCTCGCCCGGCCCTCTGGGTCTCGGCTCAGATCTGACTGCCATTGCTCGGGCATTTTAAACTCTGTTTCCCAGCTGTACAAGAAATTAGTTCCGTGGTTTTGTATGGTGCTGCCTCCCATTTAACCTATCCAGCTGTGAAGAAGCCCTGCCTGTTTTCCTCGGTCAAGGACATTCAGAGGTCCCCAGGCAGTCTCTCGAGACAAGGGGGATCCTGAAGTGGTCCAACACTGGCTTTGCCTTTGGCGTGAGTGAGAAGGGAAGCAAACTGTTGAGAATTACACCTCAGAAAGAAAACCAGGCGCCTTCCCCTAGGCCTGTGTGCTTGTTCCTGTGAGAGTGGTAACTGGAGACGGATATGCCCTGTGTTGGTCACAGTGTGTATAACGGTTGTGTTTGCACAGGGCTGTGAACCTGCACATTAAACCTGAGCGCCTTTACCTGTAGACGACTGCTTTGGCCCCTCTGTAAATAACGTGATTAAAATTCAGTATTGTATATTATGAACAGCTGACTAAACATAGTCACCACAGAATAGGACAATATCATATAATAGATTAAAATGTTGTGCATCCTTTTGTCTGGATAAATATTAAAAAAAAAAAAAAAAAAAAAAACTTCAACGTTTTAAATGAGGGAAAAAAAATCCCAGAAATGAATATTTAACTGTTGAATGGTAAATAAGATACTTACATGACCATTAGATCAGCACTGTTTGAAAGCACCTGCTGGTCTCACAGAGGAGCCAGGCCCCATGCCCCGCACCCACATCAGGTGGCTCACAACCATCTATGACTCCCTTCCTAGGGAATCCAATCCCCTCCTCTGGCTTCTGAGGACACCTTCACATATGTAGTGTAGCGTTAATGGGATCCCGAGTCCGCTCCGCCACAGAGCTCAGGCCACTCAGGGAGGCAGGATGTGGAAATTTTGACTGCGCTTACCCCACGCCTTGCACCGGGCGGGTGTCAGGCTACAAGAAGAGGCAGAACACAGCTCCAGGGGTCTGGGAGCGCAGTCTGAGGTCCCCGCCAAAGCTGGCTCCGGACTATCTGGTGCTTTATCACAGCAATAGGAAAGTAATTAAGACACATGTTGCAGCTTATTTACTTTTTAATTAATTAATTTGTTTATTTGAAGGGGAAGGCATACGGTATAAGTAGGTCAAATAATAAGTTACAGAAGTCAGTTTTCTCAATCTACCCTGTAATTCCTGAGAGTTGCCAAGCTTGGTAGAAAATTCCTTAACCCACTGAGCCATCCTACCAGCCCAGCACATTATATTTTAAAGAACGAAGGCCTAAAAGACTTAAGGCATTGTTAAAATGAATGTAAGAAAAAGCTAAATGTAATTAATAAATATAAGTTTGATATGATATCAAGAGTATAATTAAAAATGGATCAAGTCCTTAAATCTCTTTGAACTAGAAAAGACTGTCACATTTGAATGTCCTTCAGGTAGAAGTGGGTTGTTATTTCACAATAGTACCCAGTCAGATTTTTAATCTCTCTACACATTTATCCCCCTTGCTTATAGACCTTCATTTTTTATAGCTCAAATGATGATGTTAATGTCCAGTAACCGATACTGCAAATCAGATCCCTGGGTGACATTTTTTGAGAGAGAAAAAAATGAAGTGAACTTGAACTTTACCTTTTAAAAATGTTAATACCTAGGACTGGAGAGATGGCTCAGCGGTTAAGAGCACTGACTGCTCTTCCAGAGGTCCTGAGTTCAATTCCCAGCAACTACATGGTGGCTCACAACCATCTGTAATGGGATCTGATGCCCTCTTCTGGTGTGTCTGAAGACAGCTACAGTGTACTAGTAATAAATAAATCTTTTAAAAAGGGAAAAGGAAAGAAAAGAAGAGTAGAGAAAAAAAGAAAAGAAATGCTTTACAAAATATCAATACTTGACTGGCATAGGACAACATTTCAGATGTGCATTTATTCCTGAGGTTGCTTAACTTTTTTTTAAAAAAGCTATTCTGTATTCTTTACATTGGTGAAATGAACACTGATAATTGAGACTTTCGATCCAATTGCCTTTATTGCATCACCAACCCAAATCAGCACATGGCTTGACTTTCCTGCATGACAGTGATCCTTGAGTCCTAAAGACTGACATGAAAGAAAAATCTAACGTCAGTAGAATCAAGCGTTTGGACTTACACAGGAATCAGACCCCAAACTCTTGCCCAAAATGAACAATTGAAATTCCTGTTGAGGTTTTTAAAAGTCTCCACCGCCCCCTCAAGTGTTCTGCGTTTTACACAACTCAGCACTTCCAAACCAAGCCAGAATGAGGAACCCTGAGTTCCCTGTGGTCGGCCATTTCCCAAGTATTCCAAACCCACGCCTGGACCAGGACACTCCAGGAATCTCATCAGCGCCTTGACCCCAGGAGGTTTCTAGTTCCATTTCCAAACCATAGAGGTTTGGAAAAGACCTCCCTGAACCTTCCATCTGCCTCCTGCGCATTGACATGGTAGCATCAAGCTCTCGCCTAAGACCCGACCGACATGGTTTACTATACTGCAGAGCTAACGTGCCATGGACAGCATTAGAAACTTGGCTGGGACCAGTCAAGATGGTTCTGTTTAACAACCTAATAAATATATTGGAATGAGCAATGAAAGCAAAGTTACAGAGACTGCCTTGTAGCTCGGCTGTGGAGTTTCTTCAGCGAATCTCGCCCCCCCCCCCACCTCAGCATTGCACCGAGCTCAGAACCACTAAAGCAACAGAGGTTGGACAAGAGAGTGTAGTTCAGTGCTAAGGCCCCTGCCCGGCATGCCCAAGGCCTTGAGTTTGAACCCTAGCACCACAAATGCACAGAGTTAAGTTGATTTTAAAAAACACGATTAGGTTTAATTTCGTAGTATTAGTGATTTTCATTTTAAAGTCTTAGAAAGGGGAGAGAGATAACTCTTTGTAATAACTTCATAAACCCCTAAAAATTAGACTCCTCTAATTGGTAAAATGATATGGAAATGATGTCATCTAAGGGAGGTTGGGGGAGGTGGCTCAGTCAGTAAAAAGCTCAACACACAAGCTTAAAAACCTTAACCCATGTTAAAAAAACAAACAAAACAAAAACATGCATGGTAGTACAAATCTATTAATAAAGGCTCCTAGACATGTCTACTGGGTGAATTGATGTCCTGTAAAAGGCTTCATTGTGGCCACCTGGACTGTGAAACGCCAGGCTGATTTCAGTGTGGATACCACCAATTCAGACATGTCACCAAAACATTTCTAGTAGAAAATGTCACAAGAAGGAGGAACCACCTACTTTATCAGAGTGGACTACTGGAGATTTGGGGACAGATTGGTCTCTGGAGCTCACTGGCCAGACAGCCTGCCCAAGTTCATGAGCCCCAGTGAGAGACAGTGTCTCAAAAAACAAAGTGGGCAGCTCCTAAGAAATGACAGTCAAGATTAACCCCTGGCATCCACGTGGACACGCTCCCACAGAACACACGCATCATTTAAAGAGTAAATGAAGTGCGCCTAGGGCCAGGAATATAGCACAATAGGAACTGGAGTTCTCACTTCTGTCCTGATGCCACTGGCTGGGTTTTTGTTCAGTCACACATTACACACACACACACACACACACACACACACACACACACACACACGGTGAGGGAAGGCAGAGAGACAGACAGAAGAGATAAAATACTCTATGAAGCAAGCCTTATAACTGGTTTTTTAATAATACACTTTGATGAGTACAAGGAATACAATTCCAGAAAGCCTACACTCTTGATGGCAAAACAGAAGGTAAATCAGGGATGGGGGAAGGTCCAAGAGAGAAGAAAGAGGTCAAAGTTGTCATTGGTGATAGACAGAACCAAACAGGACTCGTGATATGGAAATGGCTCAGAGTATTTAGCTGACTTTTTAATTTTGCCGTCTGTTTTTCTACCGCTCTTAAGAACATCTTATAATTACTGTACGTGACCTTAGTCAGTTTTGCATGAGATTTGTGGTGCTACATTACCCTTAAGAAGACTGCCCACAATTCCAGGCAAGTGTTCAGAAAGGCGCTGGCAGTTCTAGACGTGGATGGCCTGGCCAGCTTTCAAACTGTCATTGCATGCCTTTTCTGAGAAAGGTCACAGGAGAGCTTTTGACAGAGTGATGCTGTTGATATTTAGAATCCTGACTTCCTTGCCTGGCTTCAGTTGAGCTGGAGGCCAACCTTTGAGAGGCAAGTCAGCCTGGTTGCTATGGTGGACGGTGTCCTAACAACAGACACGGGTCAGGTGTCAGGTTTTGATCTCTCAGCCTTGGCAGTGGCTCTTGCTGGAGTTGGTCATGTGGCTCTTCCTGGCTCACCTGGACATCCTGAGATAAACAGCTAAGAGCTACTCGATGACCTCTCTCTCTCTCTCTCTCTCTCTCTCTCTCTCTCTCTCTCTCTCTCTCTCTCTCTTGAAGGACCTTTCCCTGGGAGTATGGTTTAACTGTGGTCAGTGTGCTCTGAGAACGTGGCTGGTTCTTCCTTACTTATGGCATGCTCTACTGAAAGTGGTATGATTTCACAGTCCAGGTGCCCGTTGTGTATCTTAATAACACCACAACTAGGGCCACAACCGGGGACTTGCATGTGAATAATGTAAAAGAGATGGTACCCTCACATGTGAGTATATGTCTGAGAGTCTGTGTGCCGTGCAAATGGTAGGTTCTGAGGTTACAGGTATTAAACGCTCTTTGTTGTTTAAAGAATGTAGTTGGGTTAATTCCTCAAAAGTGGACATTTGATCTTGTTCACAAGATTAAAGGTCTCTATATCAATATTCTGAAGATAACATAACAAAAATACCACAGGCAGTTTAGCGTTTGTTTCCTGAGGTTCTGCTCAAGGTATCTGAAATGCAGTACTTGCTGTGGCCTCTCTCCTTGGCTTCTAGTTGGTCACCATCTTTATCATATCAAAGGCCTCCATCCCCAAATAAGCCACATTCTGAAGTGATGGTGGTTCAGACCAAAACCACACATAGCATAAATCAATACTGCATCATCGATATATCAGCACACCTCATAAAAACTGGTTGTGAAAAATAAGTTGCAAATCAGAGAAAAAGGAAACTTCACCAGAAAACCTGCACGTGAGGCCAATGAAAACATCCCACAATCTTTTGTTTGTTTGTTTGTTTCGAGACAGGGTTTCTCTGTGTAGCCCTGGCTGTCCTAGAGCTCACTTTGTAGACCAGGCTGGCCTCGAACTCAGAAATCTGCCTGTCTCCTCCTCCCAAGTGCTGGGATTAAAGGCATGCGCCACCACACCCGGCACATCTCACAGTCTCAATTCCTCAGTGGAGAATTCATTCCCTTGTCATTCCTGGGACAAAGGAGAATTTGACAAAGCTGGATTTCTTCCCTCTGTATAAAATCATATCTTCATTAATTCTGATGAGGAAAAGGGTCTCAAACAACTATGAAATTCCAGCGGTGCTTTTCCTGATGGCTCTGATCCCTTCACACCACAGTCTCACTCTCTCTCTCTGGCTTTTCTCTCTCCGGAGAGCTTTTAGGTAGCTACCATGAGAGTGTGTTTCAGGTGACGTTCAGCTGGAATTGTTGAGAGTATCAGAGGACCGTGGAAAGCACGAAATTATCTTGATCTTCTCTGACATCTAGAGATGATGTCATTTCTTATTAATATTTTAACATTTAAAAGTGTTAGACCAAGGCTCAGTTCCTCTGCAGCTTCTCTCAACAGAAGGCAAAGCATGATAAATGACTATTGCCCATGATGTCTCTTTGTACATACTAAATGAGATGGTTTAGAGACCCACCCAAGGGTAAACATGCTCCGTTATCTTTCGCTCAGACTCACTTGATCAGCGCTGTGCTATATTTAATATATCTGTCTGGGGTCTGAGTGTTCAGATTTGCAGTGTTAATGCCCTAATCACTTAAAAACCTCATCCTGTGGCTGGAAAATGACAGTGCTTGCTTTTTTAAGTATAGGGATGTTGAGTTCAGGTCTTCGGCAGTTGCATAAACGTCAGGGTGTAGCGGCACATGCTGGTAATCCCAAAATGGAGAGGCAGAGTCAGGAGAATCTTGGGGGAACTCAGTGACATCCAAGCAAGTCAGTTAAGGAGCTCATAAACAAACCATCAAGCCATCTAATACAGGGCAAGGTGTAACTACATATTGCTATTCAAGGCTTCTGTCATGCCTAGGTTTTGATACCAGTCTTCATGGCTCAGTTACATATCTTCTCTAATTGTCCTTTCCTCTGTGAGCATGATTCTCTCTTTGAGAAGCATTACTGAGGAGACAAGACACATCCTTATGGGTTGGGATGCTGCCTTAGAGGAGACATGGCTGCCCAGAGGCAAGGAAAACTGATTGTGGCACCAACTACAGTGGTTCTGTGTCTGGCATTCTGATGTGTATTTTGCTTTTTTGCATTTCAATTCCCGAATCTATGCAGTGGTGACACATTGGTCATTGTTGTTAAGAAGGCAGACAAGTAAGGAAACTTGAAAGTACCTGGCTGCTTCTCAAGCTCAGGACAAGGAGCAATAAAAACTGAATAAAACAGAGAGGTCAACAAGAAGCACGTTTGGAGGGATGAGAGAGGCGGCAGGCAGAGGCACATGAGTTGGGTTACTTCTGGGACCATTAAGTTCCCCGGACACAGGAGAAGCCTGGACCAAGACTTGGATCCTTAGAAACTCACAGAAACAGAAGGCAATAGGACAGAGAAGTGGGATAAAACAGTACTGGTCCATCTAGGTCTCCACCTCACATCTACAAGCAGAACTATTCTTCTATCTCGGCAGAAACGTCTGTTTTCAAAGGAGAGCGAACTAGAGAAGTTCTGGATAAATGAATATATGGAGACCAGGACAAATTAGATACATCATTCTGATCTCATGGAGATGTGTAAAATGGGGGCACCTGAGATCTATAGCCACCCAGGAGAGTGACTTGAAGGTCTTTCTATTTGGTGAACCCCAGACCAAGTGCTCAAATCCTTCCGAGTGCCCAGTAGGAGTGAGTGTGGAATAAACCACACGTGGGTATGTGCCCTGCTCTCTGGTACCCATTGTCAGGATCATCTAGAAGCTGTGTTCTCCCAAACATGGGATAGAAGAAAACAGAGAATAAAAAATAGGGGAGAAGGTAAAAAAAAAACAAAAAACAGAATTTCACATTGAAGGAAAGAAGAATGGGTGACCAGAATAGCCATGACAAACAGATTTAGGTCTTTACACAGAATGAACATGAGTAGACCAATTTTGTGCCTGTTATGTTCCATAGTATAGATGTGATTAATGTTATTTCAGACACACAGAAAAACAAGCAAGCAAAAGTGAAATTATGCAAAATGAGGAAGGAAAACACAAATATAGGAGTATAGCTTGGGGGTAAGATGTTAAGACTATCATGAATTTAAGACCACTCAAAATTATAATGACCGGGTATTAGAAATTATGGAATTAGGGGAACGTATACAGGAAGGTCATGCAGAGTGTAAATTCCTAGTCTTTAGGTATCATAATAGGAAAATGGCAATAAAAATACGCTACTTATAAACAAGAAAACCAATGCAACAATGAAATCTCAGTCTGTTGAAGTAATTCTCAATAGTGGGTGTGTCTAGGAGCTGGAGTAGTGCTGAGAAGGGAACTAGTTTGAGTTATGGTCAGTCTTACAATGTTAGATAACTCAGTTACTTAGCTAAAAATTAAAATGACAAGGGCTGGAGAGATAGCTCAATAGTTAAGAGCACTGGCTGCTCTTCCAGAGGATCTTGTTTCAATTCCTAGCACCAGCATAAAATAGTATTTTAATTCCTACTAAAGCATTAGGTCTTCCCAAATGCTAGTGGGTTTTGAAAATAATTGTGAGGCTGTGTGAGCGTCCCATGCCTTTGTCTGTTGAGAAGGTTCTACCAATCTGGATTTTTATGACTTAAAAGTACAGGATAGTTCAGCTAATCATTATCTGAAATGAATATGAATATGTCTGGAGCTTCAGTCTGGCACATAGGTTTCCATGATCGTGTGAACCCAATGGAGTCATCCATTGCTAATTCAAACCTGGCCAGGCTTCCGGATTCTAATGTCATCCCAGGGTGAAGTGAGGTTAGCCACTGGGTGCAATGTTCAGTTCAGTTGAATATGAGCTGATTCCAAGCTTCGTGTGAGCTGCATGCTCTAGGGTGAAGAGAGCGAGGGGGACGGAGGGATGGATGGAGGGAGGGAGGGAGAGAGAGGAGAGAGAAGAGAGAGGGAGGGAGGGAAGAACGGAGGGAGGGATAGAGGGAGGGAGGGAGAGAGAAAGACAGACAGACAGAGAGAGAGAGAGAGAGAGAGAGAGAGAGAGAGAGAGAGAGAGAGATCACATGAAGCTGACATACATCTTAGCAGTGGCCTGTGATCCTCTCCTGCAAAAATACTCAGCTGAGAGTTGTCAATCTGCTACCAAGAAGATAGAGCTTTTCACTGTGTTTCCAAGGAGAGCTCACCAGGGGAAGAATCGGATGTCGGGGAAGGCCGAGTATGAGGTCTATGCCTCTTTTAGAAGACATTGGGTGGATAACTGAATTCTTAGAATGTCTTCTCAATACCTAAGACCAGCCGTCGATCACAGCCCGTCAGATGGAAGGAAAGTGAACAAGAATGCTTAGCTAACAACTCGGTGACCTGTTCTCACCCCTCTCCTCACCTCATTAACTCCACGACACCGTTCAATATCAAAGGAAACTTTGATAGCTGAGCATCTCGGCTCCAGACATGTGGTGATACCACAAGACTGTCTTAGAATTCAAATGGCCATTAAAAAAAAAATTATAAAGATCTTAAAAAAAGAAGAAGAGTTGGTGCATAAGGAATACAAATGAAAGGAAGAGACGGCACTGTGGTTTGTTGGTTTTGATTTTAATTAGTGATATCTACACACATTTATGTGACAAAACCTGCCCAGATTCCAAACGCACTTCTTTGGGCAGTATAGATAATACAATAAAGATAGCAGAGTTTATGCCTAGAAGTTCAATATACATTTTAAGCAATGGCATCAAACTTTTAGGTTTGTAAGCATTTGTTTATTTTAAATAAAAACATAAAGTGCAAAATCCTAGGGCCCAGAAAATTCCTCTTTTGCTAGTATCTTTTCAGACGTCTCTGAATGGACACTCATCAAATTTTATGTAAATGGGGTCAAGCGGTTGTCTAACATGGATATCGAGAAACTCTTAAATCATTAGATAAGCTTTGATCCGTCTTGGACGTGCTCTGACTTTTCATCCTGGCTTTTAAAATGTTACTTTGTGCACTCGGTTTATCTGTTTTGCACATTAACATTCTATCTTCAGACTGCACTGCTTGATAGCACTAGTCACTATCCAAGTGTTTATTTAAGTCACTGAAAATGGAACAAAGTCAAGTTTTCAGCTCCTGTGTTACACTGGCCACATGGAGATGTAGCTCAGTCGTGTGGATGACAGGTATGGAGCTATACAGTACAGAGTCATCGCCATCACTGTAGATACGTGTGGGACAGGGATGTATTAGAAACAGATGTTCCTCAGACACGGACCACTGAAAGGCTGAGGTTTTATTTACCCACCAGGGTTTCCCAAGTATTTCAAAATTTGAGTCTTGCCAACATTACACAGGGTTAAATCTCAACTTTGTCAGCCAGAAGTCACAACCACTTAGATGAAGAAGAAAAAAAAAAAAAAAGATGTCCTTCACTGTGGCAGGGATTTCTCAGGGAGCATGACTCCCAGAAGCTCTGGTGACCAGAAAAACTCTCTCCTTAACGCCATACTCCCCTGAGGTTATCACAGCCCTTGCTCACTGGAATTGAGTGTGAAGATTTAAGGGTAGGCTCCCTGCTCCCACTAGACCGAGATGCATCACACGTAAGCATGGGAAAATCACCCCAAATGTCAGAATATAAATAAAACAAGGCCAATTAGGGAGCAGCAGGGTCTGGGAACCGGATCTAACCAGCCACCCACCTGCAGGTCCCTGGATTTTAACACTATAATGGTGGGGGTGGGGCAGGATGAGGATATAAATCTCCATGTGTTTAGCATGATGTTCTCAGGCAGAGCAAAAAAAACCTTCCCTCTTCGTGGGTCCCTGGAGAACAGAACACAAAATCAATTTCCAGACTTTTTCCATTAATTTGAGGAGAGAAACTTTCAAATTTTGGAATTTATGTTCAGTCTGAATAAGCCCCTGAAGTTATATGCTCTCCAAGGTCACACGAGTCTCCCCTTCCCCCACCCCAAGTCTCTGGAGGTTAAAAATTTGGCAATGAGAACAAACATTCCCAGAGAAGATTTCTTATCCCTCCTTCTTCCACTTAAGATTTCATGTCCCCACCCCCACCCCAAAACGGCTTTCCGGGCTTTCATTTCCACACGCCTTCCTCCAGTCCAAGAGAAAGCAAGGACATGTTGAGCAGAAGGAATTAGCAGAACAAAGGGAGATTTTCGGTTTCTATGGGTTTTCCAAACGGTTTGGTTCGATTTGAAGCCTGCAGAAGATGTGAACTCACCTCTCACTTTTCTCTTCTTACAAAGCCTCCTTTGTTCTGTGGGTACCTGTTTGTCATGGCGAGTTATCCGACTGCCATCCTCAGGAACAGCCTTTGGAAGGGCCAGGGCCTTTATTTTTAATGTGTTCATGTCTTTGCTTAATAAACATTTGTTCAGCAGCTGTTACGTGCTAGGGGAAGAGCTAAGTGCCATGTTTACAAACAATAATAAGAAATGGCTCCTGTAGCCAGGCACAGTAGTACAGACCTGTGTGTGCACTGGGCACTTGGCCGAAGGCAGGAGGTTAGGGCCAGATGGGGTACATAGTGCAACCCTGTCTCAAGAAAAGAAGGACGTGAGGAGAAGGTGAAGACAGAAAGAGAGGGGAGGGGAGAGGACCAGTGTGGGGAGAGAGTCCTGTCTTTAATGAGTTCTAGAGAGAAAGAGAAGTACCATGTGGTAAGTGCCAGGACGGAGCCCTGCCCAGAGGGAGGATCCTCTACAAGATGGATGATGGGCTTGTGGTCCAAGATGGCTCCCTCCAGAAGAAGGCATTTGGTCTGAGTTTAAAAAGTAGCTCTCCGTTCATCTCCCTGTGAGGTCAGGTACGAACCTCTCAGCACGGGGACGGGGAGGGAGGAGAGGGAAATGAGTGTGGCACACTTACTTCTCATTACAAAAAGTTGCTTCTCAGATCAGTGTTCTGTTCTCTGGGCTTCAGCAAAGTGACAGGCAGTAAGGCGACAGAGTTTGACAGGGTCAGATGGAAGAACATGTCACTATCAGGGAGGCTGCCGTGGCTTAGCGGCACGGGAAGGGCCATGGGAAGAACGTGAAGGGAGAGGGAAAGGAAAATGATGCCTAGAGCACAGGCTAAGGTCTCAGCTAAGGTTGCAGCGTAAGTCAAGGACAGCAGGAAGTACAATCTTCAAGATGATGACTCGTGATTGGAAGGATTTCAGAAACAATTGGGTAATTAAGACATTAAATAATCAAATACTCATTTGAGCTTCATTTTGAGGGAGAATACTTATTAACAGACTCTGTACCCCCACCTAAAGTATGCATCAAAACTCTTAAGAAACGAAGAGAAGTGGCACAGTTAATCCTCATTACAAAAAAAAAAAAAAAATCACCTCTCAGATCAATGCACTGTCCTCTGGATTTCAGTGACCCTCCCAAAAGAGCCAACAAGCAAAGGAATCTAATATGTCCCGGCTTCATTTGCTACATAGAAGATTTTTTTAATTTTTGTCATGACAAGACCCTTCCATCCACTTAAACACCTGTCTACCGAGGTTTGAGCTGCTGAGCATCAGAGGTCGGACAGACAGAAAGCAAGGCAGGCAGAAGCCTGTGCTTAGGCTGAGGCTGTTCTGAGTTCAAGGCCTGCCCAGGACACATAATAAGACTTTGATCTCAACAACCAAAATGATATCAGGAAGAGGGAGAGGAAGGGCAGAAATCAACTTCTCAGCCTATTTGTGTATTTTTATGAATTTGTACTTTTTTGTGTTTATTGATGGCGTGCTAGTTATTGTCCTCTTTGGTCACAGCAGCCGCTCTCAGGCATCTGTAGCATAAATAGGAATTGCCTGGACTGCCTGGCACAGAGTTCATGATTCATGAGGTCTGTCCGAGAAGGGCCATTGAGTTTGCATCTCTAGCCATCTCTTGAGATGCCGGCAAGGCTAGCCTGAGAACTCTCTGAGAGAGAGAGAGAAACTGTGAAGCAATGTCAGGCTCTTTCCTGTGGTCTTACAGTATCCACGGCGCAGAATTGACGTCAGTGGGAATTACGCAGCCCTCGAAGGTGCCATGCGGCGGCCTTAAGTGTTTATATACTCCTGCCCCTCCCCACGCCGCTCCTGGCTCCTGTTTTTCAGTTGCATTCCCCAATGGGCACTGCTGTTGCTGTTTCCTCTTAAGTTGCTGCAGTTACGGCTCCTGATGAGGTCAAACGGTCCCCGCAGGAGAGCCTTGCCAGCTGGGAGCAAACGTTCCTCTAGCTGAACTTCTGCCGTTCTCCCTGCGTTTAAAGCATGAATAAACTGGTCTCCGGACCATCTGGAAAGGGAGGCAAGAACGGCCGAGTATTAACGACTCTGAAGAGGCTGTGGTGGTCAGCACAAGGCCAGTCATGCACTTAGCCTGTACCACAATAAAGATAAATGGGTAAGAAATTGCCTTGTAGGTAGCATTGGAAATCTAATGGTTCAGAAATTGCTATGTTTGTAAATTCTTTTTTTTTTCTGGCAGTGGGTTCAAGTCATGGTTCTTGTGTAGGCAAAGTCTTTTTTTTTTTTTTCTTTCCTCTTTTTCTTTTTTTCAAAATAATACTCAGTTTTTCCTGGCTTTTGTCTTCAGGTATATACTGTTTTCGTTTCACATAAGAGAAAGTCAAGCTTGAAATTCTTGAGTAATTTGAGTATCAAATGAAGAAAGTAGCAGTAGTGGAAAGAAGGGACAAATGTAAAGAATACTGTCAAACAAAGAACTAAAGACTAGGTTTCTCCAGCAGGGGGCTTGTGAGACAAGAAAAGATTATTGGGAAAAACAAAAACAAAAACAAGTTTTATACCATTGGATCTGTGTGCTTACTTTCTTGCTTGCTTGCTTTCTTGATTGCTTGCTTTAATCAAGAGACTGGTGACATCAGTTCCCAACATATGGAGATTATAAAATGATTTCGTTCATGTAAAAAAAAAATATTTTTGAAATATTTGCAAATCCATGACTGGCATTTTGGTGAAAATGTTGACTTAGGTGATAATGTTTGGAGACCCTTCCTAATTATTACTAAAAATTGATAATGGTGACTTTACTAAGACAGTGGCCATGAAAGGGTCAGCAGGTTGAGTAGAGGAATCTAATATTCCTTCCAGAAGAACAAACAGGTTCTTCCAGCTTCATGTTTCTGCCCACTGTAAGCGCTGGTCCTGGAACATAGTATGAGGCTGGGACCCCGCAGAAACTCCCAAAGTGCCCAAGTATGACTCCATGCCTTTGTGTCTGTTATACACATACCTGGAGAGAAAAATCTGACTCCACTGCATGGTCTTGAGATCAAACTAGTGGTGTTTTCAGGCCTCAGGAAAAGCGTAGTGGAGCAGTCTGCTGTGGTGTGTTAGCTGCCATTGAAATGCCTGTCATCTTTTCTTCCTTTCCGTGTCTTTGATGCCATGTGATACTGTGTGGGAATACTTTCCAGCCGCATTCGAAAGCCCCCCCTGAAGTTGGAAAACCAATGGTTTGGAAGAGATATCTGAAATAACTCAAAATATACAGTGTAAACAAGCTGGCCTTTTAGAATAAAGTGTACTAAATTAAAGATGCTTCAGTGGGCTTGGGACAGCCAGGTTATGATTGGCTCTCTTTCCCCTCCCCCTCCCTCCTTGCCTTTTTTTTTTTCTCTCTAAGGCTCCCTCCTCCCCAATTCATATTTTTTCTCTTTTCTTACAAATCTATAAGCTCCGCCATACAGAACAGACATGTCTTTCCAATATCAACAAATCGCTTCTGAAAATGTGGTTGTGAATTTGGGTTGCCAAAGTTTGCCTACAAGAGACCAGTAGTAACCACACCTTCAGTTCACTCTAAGGATGACAGAATTTCCTATGTAACAATTTTATTTGACTTAGCAAGTTAAACTGTAACTGTTCCTACTTCAGTGCTACTGAGGTGTGTCAGAAAGTCTCTGGGAAATCATTTCAGATCCTTCTGTCTCCAAGTTACCTACTTAAAAGAAGCATTCCGGCTCTCTGAGAGAGGGGTGCAAATCCAGATACACCAATTTATTAAAAGTTAAATGAACCCCCATAGGACTGAATGCAGAAACTTATGTAGAAACTTGTAGTGGACAAATCTATACCACCTCAAATTGAATGGGACCTTGGAAAGTTCTAGTTGACGTGGATTTAAGTCCGTGCTCACCTGAAGTGATTTCGTGAACTGAAGAGACCTGTGTGGTTTCGGCCTGAGCTCTGATGGATTGGCTTACAAAGAAGATAAAAGTAAAGCTAGGGAGCGAAGGGAAATCCCAAACCATCTGGTGGCGTCACACAGGCAGCACATGGAATCGGTGGCTAATATACCATACCACGGAGGGAGGTTTGTGGCCGTGATCGACGATAAGCGGCTGTGGTCTGAGTCGGAGGGTTGAAAGGAGGACCAGGAAGAAGTGAGTGTGGCGTTCGGCGAGTGTTAGGTATGAAAAGCAGATTGCCGGAGCCAGCCAGCAGTGGGCTTGTGTGGATCAGTGCGTGGGAGCACCTACAGCCACACAGCTTCATCTTCCCTCCTTAGGGAGAGAAGTATTTCTTGTGCGCCAGTCCGTCAGTCTTGGAGTGAAATTAGTTCCAATCAGTTTAGGGGTGGGGTCAAGTTCAGTTCCAAGAGAACAGTCTAGAAATTCTGCTATGACCTCGTTTTGTCGCCAAAGGAGCCATTGCTATACCTTTTCTCTCTGCACCCCTTCCCCTCTGGGTTTCCATTCCCAGAACTGTGGGCCCCTGTGGTTTTGTTCTGGCACCCGTGGATGGGCCGGGCTGGCTACCTCCTGGACTTCAACGTTCATGTCCACGTTGTTCCCAACCCGACTGATCCCAACAATAAATCTTTCAAAACGGAAGTACTATATCAATCAGATTTTAGACGTTCTACCGTGGTCATTGCAGACACCAGTTTTTTGTTTTGTTGTTGTTGTTGTTGTTGTTCATTTCATGAAATGCTCTTCTGTGCCCATACACCCAAACTACCATATCAGTATTAATCTGTCTTGAAATTAATGAGGGTTTGTGCAAAACAAAGACACAACCTTCACCTCCTTCTAACCCGGGTTGTTTTGCTTCTGGAAAATTCACAGGGCAATTGGGTATTCAGAGAAACCTCGTCATGACTGACTAACTCTTGCCAAGCAAATAGGGGAAAATTTGGCTTCCATCAGTGAGATACTGGCAATCTGGGGGAGTGTGGGGCTGAAGGGAAAGGAAGAGACAGGACATCGAAGTTGGCCATCCTAAAGGGGAGGGGACAGAAGGCTCTCAGGTTCTCAGGGCAGCTCCACCTGTGATCCTGGGAAGTCCTGTTAGGAGTTGCAGTTACTGTCTCCAACCCCCTGTAAGTTTCCAGCTCTGTGGTATTCTAACCCACCACAGCACACTGAAAAGCAGGGGTTCCCCAAGCTGCAGAGGCACTGCACAGGAGAGATTTAAAATTCACCTATCTCCAGCGATCATTAAGTCTGGAGTTCCGCAAGTGTTTTTAGATTCTCCACTTCAGGCTGTCTGCCCACGAGAATCTCACAGCCGCACTGGCCATGCGAAGCTGTGACCACTCATGTCCTACCTAGGTGCTTTCTAACCTTTGTCCAGCAGTCAGTTACTCTGCAGTGCTGTCTGGGCACCCACAATGCCTCTTTGACGACGGTGGGTTCATCCCGCCCTTCTGTTTTCTGTACCTTGGCATACATGTTTGGGTAATGGGAAATAAACCATGAGTACTTAGAGAGAGTTTGAGTCCTCCTTCGTAGTCTGAATAGCCTTCTCTAGATTAGTGTTCCTTTCCAGTTCCAGCATTACATGACATGTGCTTTCAATATTCCAATTCTTTCTTTAATGGTTTAAAAATATCCCCCCTTATGATCTTTGCCTTTTTTCCTACATTACAAACTTTGATGTCACTTTGGTTGGAACTTTACAGAAAGGCATATAACCCAGTTTGGGCATACGTTGGAAGCTAGTCTCTCTTTTCTCCACTAACACATACGATCATTGATGGGGACCATAAAACGCATCGCACTAGGTCTGTGCATTTCATCCTTGTGTGCTATTTACCTTGTCTTGCCTTAGAGTTAAAGATACAAATAATTCACTCAGAACTTTAAAAAAAAAAAATACTCAAAGGGAAAGCACTGTTGGTGAGGTCTCGGCAGCAGCTTGGAAAAGCCAGCAAGTAAAGCCATGTGCACTTGCAGCCAAGGTGGATGGAGCAGCTGTTTCCAGAGAAGATTGCTAAGCCAGCTGTTATTCTCATTGGCACGAGAAGGTGCCAATCACCACCCAAACTGTGGCAAGCAAATGCCAGCCTCTGAGGAATGGGCTCCTTCACATACCAGTTAGAAAAGGGCCCTCCTTGTTCTCCTGTGTCAAAATTGTGTCTACAATTAGTTGCGAGCCCTTTCCCCCATCTCCACTCTCTCATCAGAGGGTGGAATGAGAGTGGACTCTGGGGTAGGGGTTGCTTCCCCTTTCATTTTACATTGCTATCATCAATAATTGTGCTGTCTATCTAAATGTTGATTGAGGCACAGCCCATTGTGCTTGCCGATTAATGGTTCAGGCATAAAGACAGATGAAGACAACTAATTCATCATCTGAGGTAGTTGGGTTTCACAATGCGTTCTGTGAACTGGAGGTGTTGCTGACCAAAAAGAAACAAACAAACAAAAAAAAAAAAAAAAAAAGTACTTCAAAATATCCCATAGAAACATTGTTAATTCCGAGCAGGGAGAAAGGATAAAGTATTTATGCCTGATTTTGTTTAACCTCAAAGGAGAAAGAACGAGAGACATTTTTACCTCAGAATTATTCTGACATAAATTAAGTCACTTGCAGAAAAGAGAGTCCTAATTAGTGTTCATGTTTACTGTATGTAACTATTTGTTTGTTTTTAAAGCATTGGCCTAGACAACCATCACTAAGCTTCAGAGAGCTACAGAGATGGCTTAGTCAGTCTAGTGCGGGAGGACCTGAGTTCAAATCTCGAGCACCCTTGTTAAGAATGGGTTGTTAGTGGGCAAACAGTAAAGCACCTCCCAGAGGCTGGCTGGCTCTTCTCGATCAGTTGGTGGGCTCCGGCTTCACTGAGAGCTTGTCTCCAAAAAGAAAACAAGACACATGCATTGTACACCCAAGTACATACACACACACACACACACACACACACACACATACACACACATGCACCTATGCGTAAATATATATACACATGTGCACAACATAAAGAACACCACAATAGCTTCAGTTCAGTGAGTCTAATTTCAAAACATCCTAATAAAATATCACACGGTCTTCTCCAGAAGGTCACCACCAACAATCAAAAAATACCTATATCCACACTCCTCATTTGCCTATTTTGAGGGCAACTTTATTATTTGCTCCTGTAGCGATGAACGTAAGTAACAGAGTTGTGTTATGTTGAAACTGGGGAGGTTTTTGCTTTTAGAGCTGTCCTAGGAATTTGAATGGATTAATAAGCAAAACGATTATGTTTTCTATGGTTTCAACATGTTCGTACCAGTGGGAGAATGGCTTTTCCCTGAGTCACACAAGGGACAGCAGGCAATCAGGGGACAATTCTGTGAGGGCATCTATCCTACTGCTAATATACCAGGGTCCCATGGACCTAAGGATAAATGTGATTCCAAGTTCCACTCTTGCTGAGAACAGCTTCAAACCAAGCTAGCAGGCTGCTAAGACTTACTCCTGAAAATTGGACAGAATGGAGGTGAAGGCAGATGGAGACTGGTATAATCAGGCTCCGTGCAGGTTATGCCTGTTACTTCCGTTAAGAGGAAAGAGATGAGAGGATGCCCTACAATGTTGGGAGGGAAACCCTGTGGCCTTCTGTAGAAGAATACAGCAGGAAACGGTCTAACACAATAGCAATCAGTTCAGAACTCTGCCAGCACTAACTGTGGGCCTCCATGTCTGTGCTATGCTAGTTGCACTGACCCAGAAAGAGGACAGGCCACATGAGAGCAAAAAAACAACAGGAACACATTCACATTCCCAAAGGGCAATGCACATCCTCACAGATGTCAAAAGGTAAACTGGAATTTAAGTAAACTGGACAATGGGCATATGGACTGCGTGTGCCCTGGATATGGAAATCTATAGACAGACTGAGAGTTGGGACTACTTGGTGCCTTGGATTCAAGGATGGGGGACAGAAAGGTAATAGCTATGAGGCCAAGGGTTTCTTTACGAGGTGATGAAAATGTTCTAAATTGACTGTTGCACATGGTAGCAAGTATACTAACACCGTTGAATTGTGCATTTTAAACGGGTGGATTGTGTGAGTATGTAAATGGCATCTCCATAAAGCTGTCATTAAAAAAAAATGTGAGGTCATAAAATGTGGTAGAGACAGAGAGCCAAGAAAATGGAAGAAGAAATAAGTGTGTAGGGAGTGGCTCTTCCTGCTCCAGGGTCTAGACCCGGTTTGTGCTCCTTCCCCGTCGACTCACAGAGAACAAAGATCACTGCTCACCTAGAAACAGTGACAAATGAGCTGTCTGTCATCTTAGCAAAACACTTGGCATTCAAAGCCTACTTACTTGAGATGTTGGAGTTCCAACTAGGAGCGTAGAGCTTGGGAAACCCATTCTCATTCATTTCTAGTCTACCCTGGTTTCCAGACAAAGGGCCTCCGCTTATAACAACACACCCCAGGATAAAAAAGAGTACATGTTCAAACCTACTCAGGCTCTCTCGTAAATAACAAAAAAGATTGGCACCAGGTAGGCCTTACCGGAGACTAGCACATTTATAAAGTTTTTCTGTTTGAATTTATTTCAGGCAGTCAATAAATAAATGGTTCCATGCTATTAAAAAAAAATGGAGAACATGGAAGACTACAAACAAGTGTTCTACCTCCTACTATTTGGTCCGTTTCCCCTGCTCCCTTCTCAGAGAAAGATGCAATTGTTCACTTGATGACCCTGGTACCCAGGGTAGTTTCTTTGGGGCCATCTTTTGAATATTATTTTTGCATAAAGCCAAGTAAACGGACGGGAGGTTGGAAAGCAGAATGAGAATGTTATATTGACACTGTTGTCCACTTTCTGAATGCCGAGGAACAAGAAATGAATGCAAACCAGTTTGCCAAGGTGAACATTTTATGCATCTTTACATAGGGCATATTCCCAAGTGGGAAAGGCACTTGGATAAAATAAAATAGCAAAATATTTATGGAGCTTTTCAAATTCATGGAATATATGTATTACACTTAGAATGCTTACCCTCAAAGATTCACATTCTAAATTGTGTGCCTGTGTGTCTGTATGTCTCTGTGTGTGTGTGTGTGTGTGTGTGTGTTCATTCCTCAACCAAATTTTCTATCTCTTTTGCTAATAAAAGATACCTTTAGCTGTTTGGAATGAACTACAAATATTCTGCCCAGCCTTAGGCATGTACCTACCACCCGGCCACTGCTTTTCCAGACTGTCCACATAATGTATGCCAGTTATCATAGACGCCCTCAGAGATAATGCAAGACACTGGTTTTAATTTTTAATTTAAAAAAAAAAAATGTATCATGCCAGGCAGTGGAGGCGTATGCCTTTAATCCCAGCACTTGGGAGGCAGAGGCAGGTGGATTTCTGAGTTCGAGGCCAGCCTGGTCTACAGAGAGTAACCTTCAATGATCCAGAAGTGACTGTTGGTTTTATCTCATCACAGTTACTGTCAGAGATGCTGTGTGTCGTCTATTAGGATAGCAGAGCTGTTTCTACAGGTCCCTAAGGAAAGGTGAGCTTGTCTAGAACTTCAGAGACTGGGCAGGAAAGCTATGCTATGAGCAGAAAGAACCCAGCTAAGTCAGGGGTCCATGGTAAAGGCGTGCCACACGCCAGTCCTTTTCCTGAACTGGGAGAATTCATACTTTTATTTGGAAGGAACCCATCCTTCTGAAATGGTTTCACCGACCCTGTGCTAGTGTTAGGCTCTCTGACAGTACCCGAGCTCTCTTGGTGTTGTGACTTCTTTATAGTGATTCACAGGAAACATACATGTACTTGACCGTGCTTTTAATCCTGTCAGTAAATATTTTTCAGCAGGAGTACATCTTATTTCTTGTTACAGCTTTACCTTGAGTGTGAGGGTGGGTCGTTGTTGCTTAAGTCCTCCCTCAGCTCAGGTTTGGCCAGTTTGAGGAAACCCGTGCCAATCACAATCCATCTGAACAGGCCACACGTGGAGGGCCTTGAGCTGCCACACAGCTTGGCGTCTCTGGAAGGCCAAGAGTTTGCCTTTTACCGCAAGTGACTTACGCTTCCTGTCTCTGTCTCCCACTCCTTTGCTCCCAGCGTTCCTCTCACCAAACAAACCGCTTTGCCACCATTTCTCCGTTCCTCTGGCCCTTTCATTCTGAGTATCTATAAGAAGTCAGAATTCACATTGCCATCACATCCTCCTTTAAAAAAAAAAAAAAAATACCCTGCAACTCGGTTTACTCCATAAAACGTCTCCTAACTCACTAGTTAGGGTTAATTCCCCCAAAGTGCCCCGATTCCAAGGCAGAGCTCACAGTAGAAGATACCACACACCACACACAGCAGCCTTGGCCCCCGAGTCATTCTACTGGGTGGAATGTTGTGCCCTTTGAAACCTGGGTTCAGCGGCAGAGTGGGTTGTAAGTCAGTAGTCCTCACAACATCTCCCACTGGGAAAGCTACAGAAACTCACTCCCGGCCAATTAAATCAGAGTATCTGATTTCAAAAAAATTGACCATACACACCACATATTATAAAGGTTATAAACTGAGCATAAGGTTACAATGATGTATGTATACAGTAGTAAAACTGTAAGCAGCAGTATCCGACATGAAAACAATTAGCACTATAAGAAAATTTTCTCCAGGACATCCTCTGGTAGCATAAAGTCATCAATACATTATATTGCTCATATTGATATTAATCTCTAATAATAAAATGTATGAGTATAAAAGACTCACGATGTTATTCAATGAACGGAGAATAAACAATGTTTATTTCTCATCTGAAAAATAATATATTTGGAATGTCTTTTCTCAAATTCAGACATGTTCAGCTTTCAAATTCAAACAGTTTAAAACCATGACATAATTGGATTTAAACGTGAAAAACTCAATGAACTTGAGTTTATTGATCACACGGGGTGGAATGATTCGGGGTAGTTCACCCAAAAAGGAACATCCAGCTTTGTTGGGTTTTATTTAAAAGGCAAGATAATGTCTGTATGGATTCATCAAAGCAGAGTCTAAAAGGATATACAGCTTGCTTGATAAGGATATAAAATTCTGAAGGACAAATTTATTACGATGGGTGATCATTCAGTTAATGCAAGTCATTGTTTATACAGTTTGCATTTGTCTTTTGCATACTTATGAAAGTGGCAAACAACACAGATGAATGATATAATTCCATGATCCATGGACTATGGTCTGCCTTCTCTTTGCAGCCAGGGACGCTTTCCCAGGGGCCTCTGCATTCACACAGTTCTCAGGAGAGTGTGTGTAACTAATGAGAAAAACACGGATGAGGGTTGGGGGAAAGAAAAAGGCACAGTGTCCAGCCGGGCGACCTCTCTGAAGTTGTCATCAATGGCATAAGAAATCCCGAGTACTGTCTGAATAAGAGGGAAAGTAACGCGCTTCTCTGGAGATCTCTGCGTTGTAAAGAGCTCCCTCCCCACAGCCGGATTCTCTTAAAGCTTTAGTCAGTTCCTGTCACACTTTCTCCAAGTTCTTCTCTGTCTTCCTCCCTCACCACTGTGAATTCCCAACTTTCTGCTACTCCCTTTCCTCTCCTTCTCCATCGGGCTTTGTCCTTTCAGACTGTAACTGGGCCTCTTGGTCGCTTCTGATCATGTGACAAAGTGCCTAACAAGAAGCAACTGAATGAAGAAAAGGTTTATTCTGGTTTACAGTCCCAGGGGAAACTTTATGTCATAGAAGGGAAGGTGTGGCCAGAGGAGCAGTAGGCTGGCTGCAGTCAGGAAAGGCAGGGGCGGTGCTACAAACCCTCAATAATCTACTTCCTCTAGCAAGGCTCCGCCTCTTAAAGGTCCCACAGCCTTCCCAATAGTACCAACACCTGGGGGCCAACTGTTCAAACCCATGACCCCAGGGGGACCTTTTCATATTCAAACCATTCTATTGTGCAACAACGGAAACATTGGAAAGAGGCTGAAGTATCCACAGTCAAGGCAACGGCAGGCACATTGTGTCTGGTGAGGCCTCTCTTGTCGCCTCAGATGGCGCCTTCTGCACTAGTCTCAGTATATGAAAGGGACCAGGTAGCGGATGCCCACCTCTTTTACAAGGTTACTCTACTAGAGCTCTGCCTTCAGTGATTAATCCCTCTCAAAAGTCCCGTGCCTCTACAGCGTCACAATGCACAACATGAAGTTTTGGAGGTGTCCTAGTTAGTTTTGGTGTCAACTTGTTACTCTTGGGAAGAGGGAATGTAGAAAAAGGATTCTCTGGATCAGGTTGTCCTGTGGATTTGTCTGTGGTCATTTTCTTGAATGCTAAGTGATTAAGAGGGCCCAGCCCCCTGTGGGCAGTACCATGCTTGGACAGGTGGGCCTGCACGCTCTAAGAAAGAAAGCTGAGTGTGAGCCAGGACACAGTGCGCGCCCTAGTGAGCTCTGTTTCAGTTCCTGTCTCGGATTCCAGCCTTGAGTTCCTGCCTTTGCTTCTCCCTATGATGGGACTTAACCTGTAGGCCAAACAAACTTCTATCTTATCTTCTCTCAAGTTGTTTTTGGTCAGTGTCTTATCACAGCAACTGAAAGGCAAACTAGGCTGTGAATGAATGAATGAATGAATGAATGAATGAATGAATATCTGTTAGACCCAGCACTTTCTTATCCCTCACTTTTCTCTGCTGCTATGTCCTCCTGTTTATCCCCCTCCCCACGCCCGGGTTCACCCCTCCCCCATTGTTCCTCTTGCATTGGCTGCGACTCCCCTGTAGAAGGCCATTTACTTGCTGAGTATTGTTTATTATCACTCTTCCCCTTACACTCCTGCAACCTCAGCCCCTTAAGAGCAGGCACGTTTTTTTTTTTTCTAGTTCACTGGCTGCTGTATTCTCAGAGTCCATAACAGGACCTAGAACACAATAAAAAATAAATAAATAAATAAAATAAAAAAACAAATAAAAATAAAAACAGAAAACATGTTTGAGGAATTAAATATACAAACATCCAATTGGTATGTAGGACTCCCCAAAGCAAAACCAGATGCATAATCATACAGGATAAGAATACCATGGGGGGGCAGGTACCAGGGAAATAAAACCGGAGTTCACTAAGCTCCTTGTACTAAGAGTTTGATCTAAATATCACATACACACAGACACACACACACACACACACACACACACTCCACAGAGAATAGTGTATACCTAATTACCTTCCCCCTAAACAGTTATCTCAAAATATACTTAGAAAATCTGTCTCATGAAGAGAAAACATGTTTTGGAAATGCTGATTGATCTCACACCGTTGAATATGTACTTTTCATTAACATTCTAAAAGTCTTTTAAAAATATCCTGCATTTGGAAAAATATTTGTGAAGCCTCCATGTTTCCCCAACACATTTGATTATAAGGACTTCTAATTTGTATAATGTTTAATTGTATATCAAAGACTAATGTTCTTGACTTTAAAGCACTGTTCTAGGCTTTTATGATAATATCAGTATTATTTACTTCATATACAAAGTACAAGATTCATTGGAATTTGTTATATACGTTTGACATTTACATGGCAATATTAATAAGAATGTTCCTAGTAATAAAGCTTTATTGCAAAGCCCTTGGAAAAGCACTTAATCCATGTGATCTCATTTGATTTCTACCTCCTATGAGGTACAAAGCAAATCTTATTGCCCCTACTGAACAAAACAGGAGATTTAATAAAACCCAGAATGCATAAGGTCACAGCTAATGAGCAGCCTTTTCAGGCCAGCTAAGCTATTTCTTTCGAGATAAAGTTTTGCGTATTATGTTATCTCAGCCTTCTGTAACAGTGAATCTCAGCTCTCACTTCAGGCCAAGGCATCTCTGAAAAGGGAGTGTTCCTGTCAGCTAAAGTCACAGACTGCAGGGGCCAGGCCCTTCGGTTTCGCATCTGGCTTTATGCTTCCTACCCATGTGCAAAGAAACTTCCCATCTCAGTCTCTCACGGCACGGCCCTGATATTAGTACTTTTCTAAGGGAGTCATTATGGAATTACATGAGCTCATTCATGGAAAACACTTCAAACACTCCCTGGCTTACAGCTGAAGGCTCGCTAAGCGATAGCTGTTACTATGGAAATAACAGTTGCTGTGTTAAACAACAACATGTTGTTCTATAGCGTGGATCTAAGAGGATGGATGCCACCACTTCCCTACCGAGTCCGGCTTTTTTCCATCTGTTTCCTTTCTGAAAAACAAACAAAACAAATGAACAACACTTGGAGCTTCAAAGAACCCCAAGTGCCACAGAGGTCTGGAATGCTGGGCCTCAGCTGCTCTCTGGTGCTGAGTGGGCGCCACCGCTGAATGTGGTGGCCCGATGTTCCTTCTCATGGTGCTACACTTGGTGTGGCAGTCTCCTAAGAAGGGGCCATCTCATGGGACCAAGAGTATTTCCTATCCGTGATCATCAACATCTTTTCTTGTAGTATTTTGGCAAGTTTGACCTTGTTCCCAGCCAGAATCAGGAAGTTCAGAAGCACACAGAAACAAACAAAGCATGAAATGGCTTTCTTTCTTACGTCCAGTTTGTGATACTGGTTTGAGTTCTACATTACTAATAATATTAACCCTAACTGCCCAACACTCTTCTTGACAGAGATTTCCATAAGGCTAGGTTTTTTTTCTTGATGTATATCTAAGTTTTGGAAGTGATTAAATAAGTTAGTACTGTGTATTGCAAAATTTCACAGACATAACTATGACCTGGACTTTTCTATCTCAGAGCAGTTTTCCAATTATATTTTGTTATTCATAGAGATTACCATTGTTCTTAAGGTCGGCATGATAGTTTTTGCTAAAGCTCTCACCATTTCAAGTTGTAACAGCTGAACTGATTATATAACTAATGCTATATAGAGATGAAACTCTGCTCATTAAAAATGACGTCATTCAGCTTCTCGGGACCAGTGAAATGGCTCATGAGATAAAGGCACTGACAATTGTACTTGGTCCCACGGACTCACACACACACACACACACACACACACACACACACACATGCACAATACATGGATACACATACACATAGAGATAAAAATTCTTAATGTAAGAAGCCAACAATAAAAATTCAAAAGAAGAGGCCATGAGTTTGAAAAAGGAATGAAGAAGGGTTCCATGGGAGGGGTGAGAGGAAAGGGAGAGAAGAGGGGAATGGTGTCATTAAATTTTAAATTTTTTTAAGATTTATTTATTATATGTAAGTACACTGTCGCTATCTTCTGACACTCCAGAAGAGGGAGTCAGATCTCATTACAGATGATTGTGAGCCACCATGTGGTTGCTGGGATTTGAACTCAGGACGTTAACCGCTGAGCCATCTCTCCAGCCCCCAAATTTTAATTTTTTAAAATTTAAAAAAGTAACCCACTTATCACTAGAGATCTGCATATTGCCTCTTGAGTATAGTCCTCCCAGTTCACCAGTTTGACATGATGGCCACAGGAGCAAATCCAATCATCCTACCTGCTCCTTTAGTTTAAATATGTATTTTTAAAATAGCAAACAAAGTAACAGGTTTCAGTATGGCATTTTCATAAATAATTTCTACCTATTTTAAAAATCCTGTGTGCGTGCATGTGTGTCTGCACATATGCGGAGGACAGCCTCAGTTGTCAGCCCTTGTCCTCCTTGTCTGAGGCAGGCTCTCCTCTGTGTACACCAGGCTAGCTAGCCTAGGAGCTCTGGGGGTTCTGTCAATGTCTGACTTCTCACAGTAAACACACTGGGATGGGACACATACACTATGCAGACCCACTCTGCGAGGGTTCCCAGAATCTGAACCCGAGTCCCCCCTCACCTCCCACCAAGCCATTTCCAGTCTGACCCCTATCATCTTGCTACATTGTCTCGTATGACTGAAGTTTACTCTTTGCCCCCTCATAGTGGCTTCCTCCTGCTGGCCGCTATAAGACAGTAATTGCTACTGAGTTACCTAAAGCTCATTCTTGGTTCTCCTCCTCTTCCCCCACCCCTTCCCCTCCTCCTTCTTCTCCTCC
>NC_034610.1:44028960-44034996 GCF_900095145.1 Mus pahari | reverse complement strand
ATATATATATATATATATATATATATATATATATATATATAGTTGCTATGCATAGCATTCTGGGTAATCCTCATTGAGAGTAGCGCACCAATGTCTCAGGACTGCCTGGTGTAATATGACTCAGTCACTTACCAGCTCCTGGGGAGATCGTTGTGGGAATCTCAGACTCAGATGTGTCAAGTCGTCCAGACAGCTATTGGTAGCAGGAGGGGGGAACCTCAGAATATCAGAATAGGGAACCCTCCCCCCAAAACTAACATTTTGGGTACAAGGCACCGAGCTGAGCCCTTTGTACGTAGATTTCTATATAAAGTACCAGGCTTAGCTTTGGAGAGACACTGGAGGTGACAGCGCTGTCCAGGAACTAGCGTGCCGCTTACAACACTGCCAAGGGAGTTTTCTTACCTAAGTCAGATCCATGAGGCTTGGTCCCTGAGACACCACCTCGGGCTCTCCTCAGTCCTCGTAAGCAGACCTCGGTGTGCTCTTGAGCTCTTTCTCAGCTCCTCGGAACCCTCCTAAGGTAATCCTGCTACTTCTTTTGCAATGGACTGCTTTAATTAGGCTCCTGTAATCTCGGGGATTGGACCTTTTTTCCCTCATATTTTCCTCTGAAACACTACCAAGCTAAAAAAAAAAAAAAAAAACAAAAACAAACAAAAAACAAAAAACAAAAAACAAAAAACAAAAAAACGAGGACAGCTCCTAATACTGCTAGTCTGGGTGAAAACCTGCCTTACCTGCTCTGGAGACTAGCATTCAAGTCCCAAAATACACATTTGTCACCAGGCATTTACTAACCCTAAGCTAAAGTTGCAGAGTGTATTGTTGAGTAACATTGTTCTTCCTTTTATGCATGCAAAGAAATTATTTTGCTTCTGTCAAAAGCCTGCTTTCTGGACAACTGTCAGTTTCTCTTTACTACATAAATGATTCCCAACAATGACCCAGAAGTGCATAGTTTCTGAAACAAACCAATCAAAAAAACGAGATCGTTCTACTTAGCCCACCTGATAGTCCTCTGTGGTCAGTCAGAGCCTGCCTCAGTCAAGAAACTTGAAGCTGAGTACTGTGGTTCATGCCCGTGACCCCAGTAGTTGAGTTGGGAGGATAAGACAGGAACATCCTGAGTTTGAGACTCTTACGCACGACATAGTGAATTCTAGGCCAACCTGAGCTATGGGGCAAGACGCTATCCCAGAGAAGAGTGGGAAACTGAAATTCTCTGAGGAAAAATCAGGTCTAGTCGCCTGCACAGGCTCTCACGTGTAAGACAACACTCCTCAGACAATAATCTCTGACTGACTGAAGTACACAGGCTGTCTACACTCTCTCAGAAGCCCACAGATGCCTGAGTTGTATACCAGGTAGAATTTGTGTTGCCCATACAGTTATCAGAGCATGGCCAAACCCTCGTTAACCAAAACCTTTAGCAAACAAGCCTGCATTGGAGCCCAGTGGATCAGGATGAGAGCCCATGTCTGAGGTGTGGGGACCTGGTTCTCTCTGTCTTCATGATTGGTAACAGGCACAGGGAACTCGAGATAATGGCTCTCTACCAGGGTATCATTTTGTCTACCATGTTTTGGTTGCCCTGCCATGAGCTCCCATTCCATGGTCCCTGACACTTGTATGTAGCAAGATCATCATCGCCATCTTTCTTCTCCTCAGACGCAACAGGAACACGGCAGCTATTGCCCTCTCCCTTTTTCGGGCCCTCTGCTCACCCCAAAACGACCTTGGAAGCACTTGAGGGGGCAGGAGTCTGGTTCTTGTCATATGGCCCATGTTTCAGCCACTGTAAGCTGTCACCACTGTCAGAGTCTCCACCCTCTCTGCCAGTTACATAAGAGGCCACATCAACATCCTCCCCCTAGCACAGGCTTTTATTAAACAGACACCACACGAGAGGCCAAGTGGGCAAGAGGTCCATCCGGAGCTGCGTCCCCTGTGGGGCCGGGGGACGAATGACTCAGCTCAGCCTCCCTCTGCCCGCGTCTGCAGCCTTCAGGACCAAGGACGACATGTTATGCTTTCTGTTATGCTTTCAGCTCCGAAGGAGCAAAAGAGCAGCAGTCCTTCCGAAAATAAGAATTCCCTCGCTGTTTGCTTCCTTTTGGAACACAATAAGAACAGACCGAGGACACGGCTCAGCTGTCAACGCTTCCTCCCGGCGTCCACCGCACCTTTCCTTTGCCAGGAAAAAAAAAAAAAAAAAAAGAGCTGCTGATGTTAAACAAGGGTTTAATGAATAGTCGAAATAATTGTTTAGCTTGGATATAAAGCGCTAGGTAAGTTGCCCAGACCAGGGGCCAGAGAACAGCTCTGCAAGGACTACCAGGACGCCACTTGTTCCACTTGTTCTGTCCTAAGGCCAGAAGTCCTGTGGCCTCAGTTCTCCTGAGGACAGTCTTACGCTGTTTTTTTTTCTCTTCTTACCAGCGTTACCATTCAACATCAGATGGGCTTGTGGAATAATGAAAGATGACTTCATATATACATAAACACACATACACACACACACACACACACACACACACACACATATATATATATATATATATATATATATATATATATATATATATATATGTCCATCTTCCAAAGAAAACCCATGTGGTGTCCTGCTTGCTCTCATTCGGGTTCATGTTGAAAGCTTTCTAAGACACAGGC
Organism: Mus pahari; assembly: GCF_900095145.1. Classification (NCBI taxonomy): domain Eukaryota; kingdom Metazoa; phylum Chordata; class Mammalia; order Rodentia; family Muridae; genus Mus; species Mus pahari. The sequence continues at coordinate 44,032,323 of NC_034610.1, read as the reverse complement.
ATCCTCTTGCTATACTAGTGCTTTTAACATGGTTTTATCCTCTCTAAAAACTAATTTTAAAAAAAAAAAATATTTTAAAATATTTACTACCCCTGAGGGCTATCAAGAGGTTTCAGAGCCGTCAGCTTCTCAGAGTACAGCTGTAGCTTCACTAACATGAGCCCTGAAGCTAGCGCTCCTGGGTACGTGGTCAACCTGGGCCATCGCTCCAGTTGATGCTCTCTGTTCTGTTTTGTTTTTCTTTCTCATAAATTACATCCTGACTGTAGTTCCCCACCCCCTCCTCCTCGACTCCCAGTCCCTTCCCTCCTGACTTCCCCTCTCCCAGAGATCCACCCCACCTCCATTTCTTAAGTAGTCCTCCCAGGGATATCAACAAACATAGCAGAAAAGGTTACAATAAGATTCTCTGCACAAACTCTTAGATCAAGGCTGAGTAAGGCAACCCAGTAAGAGGAAAGGGGTCCCCAAAGCCACAAGAGTCGGAGGCCCTGCTCACACTGTCAGAGGTCCCACAAGAACACCATGCTACATACCATAGCACATCTGCACAGGACTTAGGTCAGACCCATGCAGGCTCCCCGACTGTCGGATCAGTCTGTGAGCCCCTCTGGGTTCTGGTTGGTTGATTCTGTGGCCTGTGTCTCTGTGGTGTCCTTGACCCCTCTGGTTCCTACAATCCTTCCTGCCCCACTTCCCCGAGCGCTGCCTAAAGTTTGGCTGTGGCTCTCGGCATCTGCTCCTCGCTGGGTGAAGCCTCTGGTGATGACTGTCTAGGCTCCCATCCACACGTGTAGCAGAACATCAGTCGAAGGCATTTCATTTCCTTTCATTACCTTTGTCCCCTGTCCTGTTTGGTTCTATCCCAGGCCTCTAGGCTACCCAGCCTCTGACTCCTGGCCCTCCAGACAGTGATGGGCATAGGCCACCTCTCACAGAATGGGTCTCAAGTTGGACCAGCCATTGACTGGTCACTCCCACAAGGTCTGTGCCACCTTTACCCCAGCCCATCTTGAAGGCAGGACAAATTGTAGGTGGAAGGTTTTGTGGCTGGGTTGGTGTCCCAGTCTCTCCACTGGAAGCCATGCCTGGTCACAGAAGATGGCCACTTCAGGCTCCGTATCTCCTATTACTTGGAGTCGATAGTTTTTTGGTTTTTGTTTTGTTTTTTTTTTTTAATTTAGGTGTCTTCACTAGCAACTTGTTTGCTGTTGACCCTTTTCCCCTAAGTTGGGGGGGGGGTTTAATCATGAAAATTAAGCTCAACGGAGAACTCAAATAAGTTAGTTACAAACCCCACCAATTCTGGTGAATAATATTTCTAGTAATAGTTTTCCATTCCGGATTTGACGGGGACAGACACCGCGTTGCTACAGAACAGGGGTCAGTGTCTTCTTCCCATAGCCGTTCTTACTGAAATGCTCTTTGAATAAACATCTATTTGACTGAACCCTGGATTTGTCAGGGTGATAGATTCAGCAATACTCAGTCTGCAGGAATTATAACAGCCATGTATCTGATTTATTGTCATATAGGAATCCGAGCATACAAGAGCTGGTCCTCAACAGTTTGTACAGTTCTCAGTACAGACAATGAAAAAGAGGTCAAGAACATGGACTTGGAGCAACTCTGAGTTTAAGCCCAAGTTCTTAATAACCTGTTTGGACACATTAAATTTCCATTGGCTTTCATTTCCTCTGCCACCAAATGTTCTATTGACAATAATAATAAATAATACTTCAGCTACTTCAAGTTCTTAAATTGATAACAACAATATAATGATAATGCATATAAACTCTCAACCCAGCCCAAGTAGCCAATCAATGTTAGCGAATAATAATAATAATAATAAGTTATTAATAATATAGTTAGTGAATAGTTATAATAACAATAGTAATAGTAATAGTGAATAAAATAGTTAGTGAAAATATTATTCTCACATGTCACAACATTCTCACAATAAATCTTGTAAAGGGGGCAAAGTTGCCGTAACTGTTTAAGTTAAATGTTATAAAAATGGTTCCCTCCTTTCAGAGGAAGCAATAGTTTGTATGTCAAGTTGACAGAAGACTAGCCAGCACACCTATGCATAAATTTTTAAAATATTTTTTGAGATTAAAATATAATTATATCATTTCCTCCCTCTAACTCTTCCCATGTACCTTGCCTTGCTATATCTCACATTCATGGCCTTGATTCATGGTTAAGTATTATTTTATACACATATACACACACACACACACACACACACACACACACACACACCTAAATATAGAAATACAACCTGCTTGGCCCACATAATATTCCTTGTATGTATAATCTCAGGGCTTATTTCTTGGTATTGGAAAACCATCCTAGGGGCTCCTCCCTGGAGAACATTATTTCTTCTGCTCTCAGCGTTCCTTAGATGCATGTAGTTCTTTGTCTAGTCTTGAGACCTAGTAAGATTTCTCCCTTCCATGTCGGCATGTCTACTGGTTTCATCCTTGTTCAAGGCTTGTTTAGACAGCCATGTTGGTGAGACTTCCTGGGTGTAGGTCTCTGACATTTCTAAGAGATGAAACCTCATGGCACGCTCTGTGCTTCCAGCTCTTATAATCTTCTGCCCCTTCTTCTGCTATGATCCCTAAGCCCTGCTGGGTGCAGGAGTTGTACTGTAGATGTATCAGTTGGGTTGGTCATCACGTGGTCATCTGTTCTCTGCGTTTTGATTGGTTGTGATCTAGATTTTTAAGCACATGTCAGCCGTGCCTAATTATAAGCTATACTAGATTCATTTACATTAGCCCTGAATGAGTCTGTGATGCGTGTGCTATATTTTTCCCAGTGGCTACTACAAGTCTAAACTCCACAGTGTGGGGGTCTGGGAGTCCCTTTTTGTTTCATTTGGAAACCAAGTCTATAAACTGTTAGGTGTGGCGTTGAGGAGAAAGCTGTACCTGTGAAATCTAAAAACCGAGCCCTGACACTAGCTCTGCCCATTGCAAGAGGACAGCACTGTGACCTTGAGGAAAGCCCGTGTGTTCTTCCCAGGAGCTTCTTAGGGGCCTAAGCCCTTGGCTAAGGATCCGGTGTAAAAGGCAGTGGTCTCTCAGCCTTTCTTCCCAGAGACACCATATTTTCTGTTAGAAAACAGAGAGTATAATAGTATTTCTCCTCACCAGGCAACTCTCCAATGACAGTCACATGCCAATGAATCCACTGCAGTGGTTTTTGAAAATGCTTTGTGAAACTAGAAGTATTGCATATGTAGGTGTTCAAGATGATACGAGGAAGAAGCCTTTTATACTGCAGAGTGGCTTTTGTTCATCTTCTCTCTCTCTCTCTCTCTCTCTCTCTCTCTCTCTCTCTCTCTCTCTCTCT